>NC_079191.1:391028599-391286212 GCF_029499605.1 Hyla sarda
CCGGTGAAGCTCGGAAAATCCTGATCATTCTGTTCCGTAAATATCTGAAGCTTCCAGCCTAATCTCCTTTTTGCTTTCTGACATCTCGATGATCTTGGATTACGTGATCACTGCCTGCCGTAAGAACAGCTCACTTATCTTCTGATGTCATCCTTATTGTGGGGAACACTTCAGTTGTCTCATCGGCGTCAAGCTCCAGGAATTTAAGATTCCAACCAACTTCACAATTAGTAGAAGACACTCTGCGTTGTGTCTCTTTTTTTGCTTATTTTAAGCATTAAACTGTAAAGATATCCCGTAATATAAAGTGTGGTAATATTTTTTCAAAATATTTTTTATTTTATTCTTTCTTTTTCTCCTTTGCTAAGGCTGCATTCTCACTACGTTTTGTCCATACGGGGACCGGATCCGGCTGGGGGATGGGAAAACCGGTTGCTCCTGTATCCCAGCCAGCCCGGATTTCATTAATTTGAATGAGCCGGCCAGAGACAGTGACTCCAGTCGGCTCATTTTTGCCCCGTATCCGGTTTTCTGGCCGGACAGAAAACTGTAGTATGCTGCTGTTTTCAGTCTGGGCAGAAAACTGGATACAGGGCAAAAATGAGCCGACCGGAGTCACTATCTTACTCTGGCCGTCTCATTCACATGAATGAGATGTGGGCCAGTTTCGGCTGGGATATGGGAGCGCCTGGTTTTTCCCATCCCCCAGCCGGATCCGGTCCCCGTATGGACAAAACATAGTGTGAATGCAGCCTTATTTCAGCCATTCCTCTTTATCTGCTATGTGCACATCGGGTTCTTTTTACTAAGGGACCATTATTGGCCAGACGGGACCATTATCACCTTGTGTATAAGGCTCTGGTCATCCAATGAGACGTTCATTCGTTGGCTAATCTCCCGAAGCCCCATAAATCATTGGTCAGCTGCACACGTCCATGTGTAAGCAGGGGTGTGCTGCCGAAAATAATGGCAGTGAACGTCCATATGAACGATTCTGCGAACAATTGGGCCTTGCGGAGGATACTTTAAACAAGCGCAAGCCAATGTACATAGTCATTCAGCACTAGTATGGGGCTGTCGTCTGCCCATGTACTGCTGACTATCACAAAATGGTTGTTACCTTGGTAATGATTGTTTTTGTAATATTATATTTGGAAAATAACCTTAACAGTAGACTATGCTTTGCTTATCACTATGGGTGTCCACATTTTGTCTTTCTCCATTTGGAAATACCATCATAATACGTTGTGTTTGGATCCTCCCTGACCCCCTCCATCTTGCTTAATGTGTAGGGCTCGGATAATGGACCAGAGTTTACCTTGCTTGGTGTATATATGGAGTCAGCCTCTTATCCAGGAGTTTATTGCTCACAGTTAATATATAATGTTTGTATTGTATAACAGAAGCAGATTGAGGAGAAGGACTCTGTGTTAGGAGGTCTCGGTTCTTTAGAGACGGAGCGTGTACTTCATCTGAATATTAACAGCTCATCTGTGTGCTCTTTGGTGTGTATATTGGCCTTGACGGTTACATTGGCACAATAAAGGATCAGGTGCAGACATCTATACACAGTACTACTTCTGTGAGCCGCTACGTAGACCGCGCAACTCCTGCTGGAAAGCAAAGCTCTCTGTATGGCTCCCAGAAATAATGAGTTTACCTTCTAGGAACGACGGCAACGGCCTTTACCTTAGTTGGTCTTCACTTCAGTGCAACCTAACAAATGCTTCCTTTATACGTGCCAGCTATTGGCCTTGAGATAGAGACTTCACTGTGCATTGTGGGAAAGACTTAGAGTATTGTCTGACGTTGTGGAGAATCCAGCACATCTGGCCTCTTATTATTCATGAACATCAATCTACAGGAGCAGCCGGGAACGCTCCTTCCACCTGGATCTTTAGTCGCTTACCCCTCAGGTTGAAACAGAATATTATTGAAAAAAAATGCAAATGTCTTGAACATTAGTCTTAATCGCGCTTGTCTGATTCCCCCTACTTTTAGTAAGGCTTAGCAAATAGCAGTGTATGTGTACAGCTTTGGCTGTACTCTGTGACTGGAGTGTGCAGATTGACTATTCTGATCTGGGCTTACTCCATTTAAAGGGTTATCCAGGAATAAACTTTATTAATTTTATTTAATTTTTATTTTTTTTATTTACATATCAACTGGCTCCAGAAAGTTAAACAGATTTGTAAATTACTTCTATTAAAAAATCTTAATCCTTTCAGTACTTATGAGCTGCTGAAGTTGAGTTGTTCTTTTCTATCTAAGTCCTCTCTGATGACACCTGTCTCGGCAACTGTCCAGAGTAGAAGCAAATCCCCATAGCAACCCTCTTCTACTCTGTGCAGTGCCCGAGACAAGCAGAGATGTCAGCAGAGAGCACTGTTGCCAGATGGAAAAGAACAACTTAACTTCAGCAGCTGATAATTATTGGAAGGATTTAGATTTTTTTTTAATAGAAGACATTTACAAATCTGTTTAACTTTCTGGACCCAGTTGAAAGTTTTTTTTTTTTTTTTTTCTGGAATACCCTTTTAACAACGACTTTAACTCAATTTACAGGTCTCCAGGGTATTGGGAGAATAGAAGTCCTCTTTGTATATCTGTGGACTCACATTCTCCCGATTGGTGGGAGTCCTCTAGGGGCAACAGCATCTGTCATGCCTACTGATATGCCATAAATATATCAACTACAGATGAGCAAACTGGTTCATCACCTATCAGTTTGACTTTAAAATTCCCCCAAAAATGTATTTGTCTGAAATTTTTTGGGGAATTTTTTGACAAGAGCGGAGCTTCTGTTAAAGACAGGAGTCCCCGCACCTGTACACTGAGCAGCCAGGCATATAATGTGTGCCTCACTCCTTAGTGTGTCAGCCCGGATGTAAGCAGCAATAATGAATATGTTGCCATCGAAGGCAAATCGAATTGGACAGCTTCATGAGATTTGCTACTCACTACAGAGAGAGACCTACCCAAGTATGAACACTTCTCCACCACGTCTTCCTCCATGGAGAACCCAATCCATGGACCTGCTGGACCATGAGAACTTGTTCTCATACTACCATATATTTTTACTTTGCACAAGGAAGGGCATTGCAGCCGTGTCACATACAAGCCAATGGGACGTAGTTGCAGCGCATAGCTAAGCGGCAAGGAAACGTAGAGCATTTGCTAGTACAGGCACATATAAACAATAAGGGTGTGTTCACACTGAGCAATTTACATTCGTAATTCCGTGCCGGTATTTAGCTCCAATTTCACCTTAAAGGGGAACTCCACTGGCCAGCGTTCAGAAGTAAATGTTCAGAACGCTGTTTACATGCTGCGGGGGTCGACCACCCCACTCGTGACATCATGGTCACGCCCCCCTCAATGCAAGTCTATGGGAGGGGGCGTGACGGCAGTCACGCCCCCTCCCATAGACTTGCATTGAGGGGGTGTGACCATGACATCACGAGGGGCGTGGTCGATCCCCGCAGAGCCGAACGCAGGCCAGTGGAGTACCCCTTTAAGATGCTATAGCGCAGCAGGCCCTTCAACACTTGGACCCTCACCCTATATCATTGGTTTGCAATCCTGCAGCTTTCCAGTCGGTTGTTAAACTACAACTCCTAGGCATGCTGAGAGTTGTAGTTTTTCAACAGCTGGGGAGCCATCGGTTGGACAACACCACCTTATAGTAAGAGAACATGACTGGTAAATAGTATAGATATGTAAAACTAGTGACGGTAAAAGGAATGCACTTAGGCCCCTTCACACTACAGGTATCATCCTGCTTTTTTACTGACATTATTTTACAATAACGGATAAAAAAAAAAACTGATGCAATAACTGGTAATAACCGATGATAACTGACGACCATCATCTTTTTTTTATTTTTTTTGTTTTTTTCTTTAAAAAAACTGATGTTGTTCATCCGTTCTCATCCGTTACCAGTTACATAGTTTTTTTTTTCTATCAGGTTTTTAACCCTTTTTTTTTGTAAAGCTGTACTGCATGCTCAGTTCAAAAAACAGATGTTAAAAAACCTGACAATAACTGATGAGAACGGATTTTTTTTTTTATTTATTTATTTTTTTTAAACATCCGGTTCCCATAGACTTCAATGTTAAATTTTATCATCCGGATTTTCACCATTTTTTTTTTTTTTTTTTTTTTTTTTAGCCGGACCAAAAATGACTGCATGCACCGTCTTTTGTGCCAGCAAAAGTAACTGACATTAGTAAAAACGGACATTCCTGATGCAAAAGGATGGTCAAAAAATCCCTTGACATGAATGGTATTTTTTGACGGCCGTATTCAGGACTTTTTATAGGAGTTTTTTTTTTTACGGGATGATATCTGTAGTGTGAAAGGGGCCTTACACAGGTTATTATTATTGGTGTCATTTACATACGTCTGCGGTGACTGCTGTCCCGGCTGGTATCGTGTTCTTCTGTCACATGATCTCACCGGTGTACATGGGCGTGATGACTCGATGACACGTCACCTCGCCTGTATGTAAACGGAACAGGCGTGTCCTAAACAGCATTTCTAATAAAAAAAAAAAAACTTACGAGTGATTTTATTTTTGCAGTCACTAGTTTAGGATTTTAACGCTCCCAAACAACCCAATAAATAGGCTACATAATTGGATCGGTGCATAAGTGCTGTTGCAAAACTACAACTTCCAGCAAGTCTGTCCAGGCATGCTGGAAGTTAGGGATGTCCCGATAAATGTTTTAAATTTTTAATTTTTTTTTTTTTTTAAGACAGCATACAATTACCAAGCCTTGTTGTTTAAAGTACTTGCTGACACACACTACTGATACTTTATTTTAATGTCACGTGAAAGGTTTTTCCATTTATTTTTATTTTAGATTTTTTTATGGGAAAAAAAATTTCCCCCCATTTTTTCATTAGGTGAAGGGCTATTTTTACATTAGAAAATAAATAACAAAACTTTTTTCATATAATTTTTTTGGGCACTGTGTACTGCTTCTCACCCAGCATTCCCAGTCTCCTGACAAATAGCCTCTACAGGAGGCTGGGAAAGCTGGGTAACAGGTAGGTGTTATTTTAGTGTGTGTGTGTGGGGGGGGCGGGAGGGGGGGGCGGGTAGATAATTTCCGTGTCCCCCCCCCCCCCTCACACACACACACACACACACACACACACACACTAAAATAACACCTACCGGTTACCCAGCTTTCCCAGCCTGCTGTAGAGACTATTTGTCAGGAGACTGGGTATGCTGGGTAACAAGCAGTACACAGTGCCCCAAAAAATGATATAAAAAAGTTTTATTTTTTTCTAATGTAAAAATAGCCCTTGGGGGAAAAAAAGAATGGGGGGAAAAAAACTTTTTCCGATTAAATAAAAAAAAAATTAAAAAAAAAGTAGAAACCTGTCACATGACATTTAAATAAAGTATCAGTAGTGTGTGTCAGCAAGTACTTAAAAAAAAAGTCTTGGTAATTGTATTCTGCCTTAAAAAAAATAAAGACACAACCAGGGTGCCTCCAGCTGTTGCAAAACTACAACTCCCAGCATGCCCGGACAGCCGTTGGCTGTCCGGGCATGCTGGGAGTTGTAGTTTTGCACCCTGGTTGAAAAGCACTGCCCTGACTACTGAAAAGTAAAGGGTTAATCAGAAGTAACCCTTTAGTAACCCTTGTAGTTTTGCAACAACTGGAGGCACCCTGGTTGGGAAACACTGGGATAGGGGATAACATGCTGATTGGTGAGACTCACCTCCAGCATCCTCTGTCCTCTGGTGCAGGCGGAGTGACACTCAAGCGGTTAGCGAGCAAGCGTTTTTTTTTTTTGTTTTTTTATGTGCATGGAGAATATGTCAGGCCTACCCCACCTCTGTCATACTGTGATGTCTCTGAAACCTGCCAGCAGGAGCCCCTCTGGCAGGTTTCAGGGACATTTGCTCAAGTAAAAATACTCGTGCAAATGCCCAGTACCGGTATCGGGACATCCCTACTGAAGGTTGTAGTTTTGCTACAGCTGGAGGTCCACAGTTTGGAGACCACTGTCTTATGGGGTGTTCCTCATATGCAGTGCTGGGTGACTACCAAAAAAGTGGTCCATGAAAGGAAAGCCGGGAATGAACACTGTGGTGCTCGTGAGAAGCAAAGGCTAGCCTGCGACAACCCTACAGAAGAACTACTGTAGCACAAAAAGGTGAAAAAAGGACATCACAGGCCACACTATATTGGGCCCCTGTTGTAGTCTTGTATTAAAGGGGTACTCCGGTGCAAAACTTATTTTTTTTAATCAACTGGTGCCAGAAAGTTATACACATTTGTAAAAAAAAAAAAAAAATCTTAATCCTTCCAGTACTTATTAGCTGCTGAATACTACAGAGGAAATTCTTTTCTTTTTGGATTTCTTTTCTGTCATGACCACAGTGCTCTCTGCTGACACCGCTGTCCATATCAGGAACTGTCCAGAACAGGAGAGGTTTGCTATGGAGATTTGCTCCTGCTCTGGACAGTTCCTAAAATGGACAGAGATGTCAACAGAGAGCACTGTGGTCACACAGAAAAGAAATCCAAAAAGAAAATAATTTCCTCTGTAGTATACAGCCGCTAATAAGTACTAGAAGGATTAAGACATTTTAATAGACGTCATTTACAAATCTGTCTAACTTTCTGGCACCAGTTGATTTAAAAAAAAAAAAGAGAGAAAAAATTTCACTAGAGTAAAGGGTAGCTCCCACCATCTTTTTTTATTTTTATTTTTTCTGTCCCTGCCTATTGCCAATCTCTCCCTAACCCCCCTCCCTGCTTTAAAAAACATTTTTTTTACCATATAAAAAGTGCCTTTTTGTCTGCCTGGTAGTGTGCTCACTACCAGGCAGACTTCCCCAGCAGGCATGACGTCACTGATGACTTCCGCCCTTAGTTCCTCTACACAGGGTGCCTCCAGCTGTTTCACCACTACAATTCCCAGCTTGCCCTGACATCTATTGGCTGTCAGGGCATGCTGGGAGTTGTAATGGTGAAACAGCTGGAGGCACCCTGTGCCCCACTCCCGAGAACAATAAATTTGTTATGGCCACGGCGCTAATCATACCACCAACCCCCGCGGCCGCCCCCGTCGAAAACAATAAATTTGCTATGGCTGCAGCGCTACCAACCACTCCCCGCTCCAGACATACCCAAGTGCCAAGTGCTGCGTCCAGCAGCAGCGCCGCGTATATGCCGGGAGGTGGGTGAGGCCAGGGAGCCAATGTGCTCTCAGTGCTCGCTCCCGCCTGTCTGATTGACAGGCAGGGAGCGAACGCAGGCTGAATGAATTAGGACCGATGCCCGGCCGGCATCGGTCCTAATTCATGCGTGACGTCACGCCAGCCTGCAGCCGGCCGCTAGGAGGGAGACACCTAGTGGCTGGTTTTCAATGTAAAATAAACTAGTTTAATGGAAAAAAAAATAATAGATCTATATTAGAGATATGTTATAGTACATGAGTACTACAACATATCAAAAAAATTGTTTGACAGTTAGGGATGTAAGAAAAAATTGATTTGTGCGATTATCGCGATTTTTCACTTGCCGATACTGAATAGATTCAAAATATTTTTGAATCGATTCTTTTAGTGATGTGGAATTTGTATCTTCTGACTCCCGGAACAGCATGTCCCGAGCATCAGGAGATACAAGTTCCACATTTTGTGAGCCGGATCTGACGCGGCGTCGCTCTGGGTGTATGGAGCGGTCTCAGACTCGTGCCCGCTCCATACTCTGCGGCCCCCGGCTGATTTCAGTAGCCGGGGGCCGCTAATACATCACCGCCGCTAATATCCAGCATGCGGTGCTCTATCTGTATGGAGCTGGCTCCGGACTCCTGCCCGCTCCATACTCTGCAGCCCCCGGCTGTTCTCAGTAGCCGGGGCCGCCGCTAATAGCCAGCATTCGGCGATCACCACAGCTGGCTATTAACCCTTTAGATCGCCACTGTCAAAGCGGACAGCGGCGTCTAAAGGGATCTGTGAATGCTCCCTGGTGGGCTAGTGGGCTAGCAGGGCTTACCTCTGCTTCCCTGCTCTCCGTGGCTCTGTCATTGATAGATCCTGGCTGGACCAGGCTCTATCAATGGATCACAGATCAATGGAGTTCAGTAGAACTCTATTCATCTGTCTGAGGAATCTAATGATTCCTAAAAGACTAATAAAGTGTATAAAATAAATAAAATAAAAATAAAGTTTTAATAAGAGTAAAAGACATTGTTTTTTAGACAGAATCGGGATATATCGCGATGTATCGTCGTCACCTAGACGGTATTGCCATAAATCGGGATATATCGAATCGCCACACTGGTATCGGGATATATCGAATCGTATCGCCAAATTCTTGGCGATTCACACCCCTAGGGACAGTGCCCATTTAAGCTGGCACTGGCTAGTATGGCTGCCTAATATTTGCGCGCGGCCTCTCCCGAGTTTAGTTGCCAGTTCTTTTCTCCGCCGGGATGTTGGGAAGCTAATGGTACAGTATTGTGCCGGTTAATGTTCTCCAGAGCTTTCTGTTCCTTCCCATACTGAATTAATGGCACAGGTATATAATTGTAACGCACATCACATCCTCTGTTCATATACATCCGCGATGCTTGGAATGAAGCGGCGTGGCGCAAAGTCAGGACTGAATCATGGTTCACAGGAACATATAATGATAGTGCAAGAACTCCCGCTTCTCTATCGCTGCTTGTGCCATAGACTTTTTATTTATTTATTTCTTTTATATCTCCCGTGTCTTTTTGCTGCCTGTGGTTACTGTTGCTATGTTCCGGGAAGTTAGTTTGACACGGCAGCGAGGAAATAGGAGCCCAAGAGAATGCACCGCTGTCATTACTTCTGATTAACCCTTTACTTTTCAGTAGTCAGGGCAGTGTTTCTCAACCAGGGTTGCCTCCAGCAGTTGCAAAACTACAACTCCCAGCATGCCCGGACAGCCAACGGCTGTCCGGGTATGCTGGGAATTGTAGTTTTGCAACAGCTCAAGGCACCCTGGTTGGGAAACGCTGAGTCAGGGGGGACACAGTTACCTGTCATTGGTCTCTGGACAGCAGGTGTCATATGTGCACTGGAGAATAGGTGACATTGACAGCATCGGAAAATGGTAGACAGCAGATCATTTGCGTTCACACGGAGTAAATCAAGAGTAATTCACGCCGAAAAATTTACAGGCGGAAAAAAGAATTTTATTTGCGCGGAATTTGCACGGAACTGCGCGTGGAAATGGGGGAGAAAGAAGTGAAGGGTTTTTCAGCCATTTCTGCCCAATTTCTGCCCAATTTCCATCCAATTTCTGTCCAAATTCCGCGCAAATTCTGCGCGAAAACGATGTCGGGTGGAATTTTTTTTTTACCATTGATTTCTGCTAGTGGATTCCGCTTGAAAAATGAACATGCGCATTCTTCAAGTGTAGCGGAATTCGGCATCGGAATTCCGCTAGCAGAATTTCCGCAGTGTGAACAGGACAGCGGAAAAAACATTAAAGTCAATGGGCAGAGGAGATGGGCATTAATTTGGAGCGGAGAATTCAAGAGGAATTACTCCGTGTGAACACCGTTTTGATAAATCTGCTCCTGTGTGTTTTGGCCCCGATCCAGCTGTACGTTCATGTCTAAGATTTGTTTTCTATCGACTAAAAATGATGATTTTATTATATATATTGTTAAATATACCTTGGTTCCCTGGCACTGTACATATGTATTTTCACCCTTATCAACGCAAAGTACAATGAATGTCATACAGAGTAAATGGCGGACTGCTATAAAGAAGAGGGCTCACAGCCTACAAGGGAAGGGAAACTGTAGAGGGGGAGACAGCTGGTCATTTTGGAGAGGTTAGGGAAGCGTCGTTCATAGTGCAGCGGCAGTAGGGTTATGATAGGTCATAGGCTTTCCTGAAGAAACTGCTCTACAGGTTTCTTTTGAAGGTCTTGGTGGGTGAGAGCCAAATGTGATGGGGTGGAGAGTACCAGAGTATGGGGGAAAGACGGGAGAAGTCTTAAAGGGGTACTACACTGGAAAACATTATTTTTATTTTTTTAATCAACTGGTGCCAGAAAGTTAAACAGATTTGTAAATTACTTTTATTTAAAAATCTTAATCCTTCCAGTACCTATCAGCTGCTGTATGTTCCACAGAAAGTTCCTTTGATTTTGAATTTCCTTTCTGTCTGACCACAGTGCTCTCTGCTGACACCTCTGTCCATTTTAGGAACTGTCCAGAGCAGCATATGTTTGCTATGGGGATTTGCTCCTACTCTGGACAGTTCCTATAATGGGCAGAGGGGTCAGCAGAGAGCACTGTGGTCAGACAGAAAGGAAATTCAAAAAGAATAGAACTTTCTGGGGATCATTCTACAGCTGCAAAGTACTGGAAGGATTAAGATTTTTAAATAGATGTCATTTATAAATCAGTTAAACTTTTGGCACAAGTTGATTTAAAAATAAAAAAAAATTTCCAGTGGAGTACCCCTTTTAAAGATGGTTGTGATGAGGTACGGATGTCTTGCGAGGATCAAAGATTATGGGACCGATATCGGGTAATCAGGTCACAGATGTGACATCCACCGCTACGAGCAGCATACAGAGCTACAGGGAGCAGGAAGCTCGCTCTGCTGTCGCTCTGTGACTACCGGCAGCACATCCGCAATGTCAAATACGCTGTGGATGCGCTGTATGTGACCCTGCCCTTTTAAAAGGAATTTGTTGGACAATAAGTAACCATTGAAGGGATTGGCAGAGGGGAGTTGAGGGGTGAAATAGTTGAGCAGCAAAGTTGAGGATGGATTGGAGCAATAGTGTTTGATAGATGGCCACAGAGGAGAATGTTGCAGTAGTTCAAGTGGGAGATGATGAGGGCATGCACCAGGAGTCTAGTCAGAGTTGAGAAATGAGCGGTTTCAAGAGATAGAATTGACCTACAACACAAAAAGTTCTGGATATCTCCCCCCTCCTAAACATTAAAGGGCTTTAATTTAAATGTATTGATTTATTTAAAATCAACTGGTGCCAGAAAGTTAAACAGATTTGTAAATTACTTCTATTTAAAAATCTTAATCCTTCCAGTACTTATCAGCTGCTGTATGCTCCACAGGGAGTTCTTTTTAGAATTTCCTTTCTGTCTGTCCACAGTGCTCTCTGCTGACACCTCTGTCCATGTCAGGAACTGCCTGGAGTAGGAGCAAATCCCAATAGAAAACCTCTCCTGCCCCTAAGGTGGGGGCTGAGATGGTGTCTGAATCGTGGAGAATATCTGCTGCTGAGATGAGATTCCCCTTTTCAGTCTCTAATTTAAGATCTGACACCATCCAAAATGTAATTTTCTCTCTTGCATTTATAATTCATATCGCGTTACATAGTGAAGCTTTCACCCAGGCCGAGCCGGCCGTGATAGAACTTCATGTGCATTGAGTTCATTGGGGTGTCAGAGAAAATCGGGGTGAATTATTGGTTCTGTACATTTATTTAAGGGTGCCGTAACCATGAGGTGCAGACCACCCTTTGTGTAATAGATGATAATAACAAGGGGCTGCATCTCTTAGAGAAGTGTTTCCCAAGCAAGGTGCCTCCAGCTGTTGTAAAACTACAACTCCCAGCATGCCCGGACAGCCTTTGGCTGTCCGGGCATGCTGGGAGTTGTAGTTTTGCAACAGCTGGAGGCACCCTGCTTAGGAAACACTGGTTTAATACATATGAAGCCTCCTGACTCTTCTCTCCCCCCAACATCATCTGTTCAGAAAAGTATCGGTCATGTTGGATTTCAACTGCCTAACATATTTGAAATCTTTCCCCACAGTCTGGCAGCAGCTCACCCCTCTTCTTCTTTCCATTCAGAACACTTGACCGCTCAGCAACATATATATATACACATATACACACACACAAAAACATAAATAAAAAATAAATAAATTAATTATATAATATGAGATACAGCTATCTGACACACAAGCCGATCGGTACCTCAAGACAATATACTTACTGCAAAGTTTCCCTGTATTAAAGGGGTTATCCACGAAAAAACTTTGTTTTTTATATCAACTGGCTCCAGAAAGTTAAACAGATTTGTAAATTACTTCTATTAAAAAAATCTTAATCCTTCCAATAATTATCAGCTGCTGAAGTTGAGTTGTTCTTTTCTGTCTGGCAACAGTGCTCTCTGCTGACATCTCTGCCTGTCTCGGGAACTGCACAGAGTAGAAGAGGTTTGCTATGGGGATTTGCTTCTAAACTGGACAGTTTCCGAGACACGTGTCATCAGAGAGCACTTAGACAGAAAAGAACAACTCCACTTCAGCAGCTCATAAGTACTGAAAGGATTAAGTTTTTTATTTTATTTTAATAAAGTAATTTACAAATCAGTTTAACTTTCTGGAGCCAGTTTATATATAAAAAAAAGGTTTTTTCCTGGATAACCCCTTTAAGATCCTCCCCAGCAGTCAGCTGTAGTCCTTGGGAAAACTTTGCAGTAGTCGTCCCACCCCCAACATTCGAGAAATGTCGCTGATTTTGGTGGGACTGGCCAAGCAGAGTATACATGTGTATGGACAACAATTTTCTTACAGAACCACTACAGGGGAAAGAACACACTGCCCATCCAAATCCATGGATATCTTTGTAATACCGAAAAGGCATTAGACAAGTTTTTCCCAACCAGAGGGCCTCTAGCTGTTGCGAAACTACAACCACCAGCATGCCTTACAGCCTTTGGCTGTCTGTGTGTTCTGAGAGTTGTAGTTTTGAAACAGCTGGAGGTACCCTGGTTGGGAAACACTGCACTAGACACAGAGATGCCCTATGACACCCTAAAGGTTTCGTCACACACTGCAGATTTGCTGTAGATTGGTTGCAGGACATAACAAAACAAATCTATGTATTTAAAATCAGTTGCAGAAAATCTGCAGCATAAAAACACTTAAAAAACTGTCTTATTTTCTGTGCTTTTTTTTAAATGCTTTTGGGGGGGGGGGGGTTTGCGCCATTTTATTTTATTTTTTTAAACGGATGACATACATATGAAGTGATTTTACCTTACTTTTCTTTACGTTTGCTCATGTTGCATGTTTTTTTCCCTTGCAGACAAAATAATGAAAACAGTGCACCAAAACTCTTGATAAGACTGGGGTATAAGTAACGGCCACGCTCATGTTTTCTCCTGATCAAGAAAATCACCCTGCTAAAGCACCTGTGAAGTATGGGGAGCTCATTGTACTGGGGTGAGTACCTTCATATTACCTGTGCACGCTCGGTGCTGTAGGTTATTACAGTTGAAGTCTCTCTTTTTTAGTAAGTAAAAACAAAAGGGAAAAATAGCCAGCACAACAACCTAATACACAGGTGCCCGCTGCTGTGGCAAATACACAATGTACAAAAAAGAAAGTTGCAACAGCACTCTAGGTCAAAAAAATGGAGGCTCTTAGCGCACTTTTTGATCAAAATGTGTCCCCCCATCCACCACGCGGAGGTGGCCTCATATCGGATGGGACCCTAACATAACTCACCTCTGCTGTTCATATAGCCTCTGACTGTGTGACATGTTGGATCAGCCATTGACTAAACCACCTCCAGTCTGAGAGGGGTGGGGTGCACGGCTAAAGAGGGTGCCACACCCCCCAACTTACAAAGTAAAAACTAAAGGAAAAATAGCCAGCACAACAACCTAGTACACAGGTGCCCGCTGCTGTGGCAAATACAAAATGTATAAAAAAGAAAGTTGCAACAGCACTCTAGGTCAAAAAATGGAGGCTCTTAGCGCACTTTTTGATCAAAATGTGTCCCCCCATCCACCACGCGGAGGTGGCCTCATATCGGATGGGACCCTAACATGATAACTCACCTCTGCTGTGCATATAGCCCCTTTTTAGTCTTTTTCATTTTATTGAATGGATCTCCACCTCCCAGCATTTACAGGGTAATATGGGGCGGTCCAGATTACACAGCCAGACTGCAGGACAACAGCGTGTTAATGCACCAAGCACCCCACTTTACACAGTAAGGCTGGGTTCACACTACTTTTTGGCTATACAGGGACCAGATCCGGCTGGGGGCAGTGAAAACTGGGCACTCCGGTTTTCTGACCGGATCTAAAACCATGGTATACCGCAGTTTTAGGTCCGGTCACAAAACCGGATACGGGGCAAAAATGAGCCGAGTGGAGTCAATATCTGACTCCGGTCGGCTCATTCTAATGAATGAGATCGGGGCTGGGTCCAGCTGGGATAGGGGAGCGCCCAGTTTTCACTTCCCCCTAGCCGCATCCGGTCTCTGTATAGCCAAAACGTAGTGTGATCCCAGCCTAACAATGTGCCTTTTTTGTATTGGGTAATTTATCTTGTGTGGTATTCTTGAAATACTGTAGGTACAATGGCTCTCTACCAAACGGGGACAGAGGCAGGAGGAAAAGCAGGTTCGCTTTGCTGAAAAGACTGAAAGCAAATGGGGTGAAGCCCAGTACTGTTCACATTGCCTGTACGCCGCAGGCAGCAAAGGTAAATACACTCTACTTGTTTTCCTTTTACATGATCTGAATGTTGTAAACTACAAGTATTCCCAGAAAACTGTGGATGCCTCTGATTCAGTGAGTGTTCTGGATCAGATGTATATAAAAGCTTCCCTTCTACCCTAGCACTGATGGAAGAAAACTTTGCAGGTGTCCTAGAGCAGTGGTCTCCAACCTGCGGACCTCCAGATGTTGCAAAACTACAACTCCCAGCATGCCCGGACAGCCGTTGGCTGTCCGGGCATGCTGGGAGTTGTAGTTTTGCAACATCTGGAGGTCGGCAGGTTGGAGACCACTGTCCTAGAGACATATCAAAAGTTTTGTTTGTTTGGGTCCGGCTCTCAAAAGTTTTGTTTGTTTGTTTGGGTCCGGCTGAACTGAGGGGTGAAGTGCACAGCCGCACACTTCTCCCTACTTGTTCTAATGATCGGTGGAAGTCTGGACACCAAGACACTAACCAATTAAAAGATTTGACATTTCTCTGTGACCCTGCAAAAGTTTGGTTAAATGTCAGAGACCCTTTAATGTAGGATGATATTCGTAATATTTCTACAGGCCTTACAGTTGATATTTGGGCTGATGTTACCCCTCCGACCGTTCCTTGGAGTCGCACTGTTGTATTTTTCGCCGGTCTGAGTTCTGTAGTTTAGCCCCTTGATGAGCAGCTTTTAAAGGGGGACTCCGTAGAAAACATCTTATCTCCTATCCAAATTATAGGGGATAAGATGTTAGATTGCGGGGGTCCTGCCGCAGGGGACCCCCTGCGATCTCCGGGCCGGCAGCGTCGGCATCCGGAACATGAAAGCTTGCAGCTTCCACGTCACGCCCCCCTCCATTCATGTCTATGGGAGAGGGCGGCTAGAACATAAGTCACACCTCCTCCTATAGACGTGAATGGAGGGGGCGTGGTGGCCTGCAGCGCCAGTCATCGGGCACGGAGCGGAGTTCACTCTGTGCACCCAATGTCAGGGACCCCCGCAATCTAACATCTTATCCCCTATCCTTTGGGGGGGAAAAATAATAATTTAAATCAACTGGTGCCAGAAAGTTAAACAGATTTGTAAATTACTTCTATTTAAAAATCTTAAATTTTTTCCAGTACTTATCAGCTGCTGTATACTCTACAGGAAGCTCTAAAATGGACAGGGGTGTCAGCAGAGAGCACTGTGGTAAGACAGAAAGTAAATTCTAAAAGAAAAGAACTTCCTGTGGATCAAACAGCAGCTGATAAGTACTGGAAGGAAGTGTGTCAGGTCATGTGCGCACAGGTAAGGGAGGGTGTCAGGTCATGTGCGCACAGGTAAGGGAGGGTGTCAGGTCATGTGCGCACAGGTAAGGGAGGGTGTCAGGTCATGTGCGCACAGGTAAGGGAGGGTGTCAGGTCATGTGCGCACAGGTAAGGGAGGATGTCAGGTCATGTGCGCACATGTAACGGAGGGTGTCAGGTCATGTGCGCACAGGTAAGGGAGGGTGTCAGGTCATGTGCGCACATGTAACGGAGGGTGTCAGGTCATGTGCGCACATGTAACGGAGGGTGTTAGTGCATTTGCACCAGGTAACAGAAGGTGTCAGGGCATGTGCCCCAGGTAAGAGAGGGTGTCAGGGCATGTGCCCTAGGTACCAGTGTAATCGCCAACAAGTCACCGTGCCTTGGTGAAGGTATTTAAAAAACTGAGTAACACAGCAAATAGAATTTTTAGGGGAAAGTCTAACTGTGAATCTGTGTAAAATATATGGATTAGTGATGTTATGTAATATTTGTTTTAGGCAATAAGTAACAAGGACCAACACAGCATATCCTACACATTGTCCCGGGCACAGACTGTGGTGGTAGAGTACACACATGACAGCAACACGGACATGTTTCAGGTAAGCCTTTTCTATTAAGTCTGTAAGGCTGCTTTCGCACTATAGAATTCTCCATTTTAAAGGGGTACTCCACTTCCCCAGTGTCTGGAACATTTAGTTCCGAATGCTGGGTAGGGGCTGCGGGGGATCGTGACATCACACCACACCCCCTCAATGCAAGTCTATGGGAGGGGGCCTGAGGGACGTCACGCCCCCTCCCATAGACTTGCATTGAGGGGATGTGATATCACAAGGGGCGTGGCCATGACGTCACGACCCCCGCACCCAGCATTCTGAACTAAACGTTTCGGACGCTGGGGCAGTGAATTACCCCTTTAAAGACCCGTTAACAAAACCCTTAAAATCGGCCGATAAAAAATCCCATACGCCCGTTACAAAATCCCATTATAGTCTAAGAGAAATAGTCCATGCACGGTTTCTCCCGTCACAAAATAACGTCCATTATTAATAACGGGCTATGACGGGTTAAAACGGGTAATGTAAAAATCCCATAGACTATAATGGGATTTTGTAACGGCCGTATGGGATTTTTTTTAACGGCCGATTTTAAGGGTTTTCATAACGGAACATTATAACGGGTCTTTAAATGGATGAATTTATAGTGTGAAAGGGGCCTAAAGTAAATATTCTGAAAAATGCTAAATCTGCCATGATTAGTAGTCACCCGGCATAGAAGGCAAAGAAACAGCAATATAAAGCATCAAGATTCCAGTGTAATTTATCTCATTTAGATATAATACATGTACCGTATATGCCGGCGTATAAGACAACTGGGTGTATAAGACGACCCCCAACTTTTACAGTTAAAATGTAGAGTTTGGGATATACTTGCAGTATAGTTCCCCCCCCCCACATTAGGTAGACAGTATAGTTCCCCCCCACAGTAGGTTGCAGTTCCCCCACATTAGGTAGGCAGTATAGTTCCCCCCCCACATTAGGTTGCCAGTTCCCCCACATTAGATTGCCAGCTCCCCGCTCCCCAACATTAGGTCAGGAGTTCCCCAACATTAGTAGGCAGCTCCCCCACATTAGTAGCAGTTCCCCCCCACAATAGTAGGCAGCTCCCCCCATAATAGTAGGCAGCTCCCCCACAATAGTAGGCAGTTTCCCCACAATAGTAGGCAGTTTCCCCACAATAGTAGGCAGCTCCCCCCACATTTGTAGGCAGCTCCCCCCACATTTGTAGGCAGCTCCCCCCACATTTGTAGGCAGCTCCCCCCACATTTGTAGGCAGCTCCCCCCACATTTGTAGGCAGCTCCCCCCACATTTGTAGGCAGCTCCCCCCACATTTGTAGGCAGCTCCTCCCACATTTGTAGGCAGCTCCTCCCACATTTGTAGGCAGCTCCTCCCACATTTGTAGGCAGCTCCCCCCACATTTGTAGGCAGCTCCCCCTACATTTGTAGGCAGCTCCCCCCACATTTGTAGGCAGCTCCCCCCACATTTGTAGGCAGCTCCCCCCACATTTGTAGGCAGCTCCCCCCACATTTGTAGGCAGCTCCTCCCACATTTGTAGGCAGCTCCCCCCACATTTGTAGGCAGCTCCCCCCACATTTGTAGGCAGCTCCCCCCACATTTGTAGGCAGCTCCCCCTACATTTGTAGGCAGCTCCCCCCACATTTGTAGGCAGCTCCCCCCACATTTGTAGGCAGCTCCCCCCACATTTGTAGGCAGCTCCCCCCACATTTGTAGGCAGCTCCCCCCACATTTGTAGGCAGCTCCCCCCACATTTGTAGGCAGCTCCCCCCACATTTGTAGGCAGCTCCCCCCACATTTGTAGGCAGCTCCCCCCACATTTGTAGGCAGCTCCCCCCACATTTGTAGGCAGCTCCCCCCACATTTGTAGGCAGCTCCCCCCACATTTGTAGGCAGCTCCCCCCACATTTGTAGGCAGCTCCCCCCACATTTGTAGGCAGCTCCCCCCACATTTGTAGGCAGCTCCCCCTATAATAGTAGGCAGCTCCCACCCATAATAGTAGGCAGCTCCCACCCATAATAGTAGGCAGCTCCCCCCACAGGTTGTCAGCCAGCCTTTGCTGGTCCGGGCATGCTGGGAGTTGTAGTTTCACAACAGCTGGAGGCCCCCTGGTTTTTAGTATCCGTAATTAGTTTTTACATGCTATGGCCGGTCCCCGCCTGCAGCCGCACACGGGAGCCGGGCCGGGCAGATAATCATAGGTATTCCTATGCCGGACCCCAGTACCCGGCGTATAAGACGACCCCCGACCTTTTCAGAAGAAAATTCGGGGTTAAAAAGTCGTCTTATACGCTGGGTTATACGGTATACCAGTTCTTTTCTTTAGTCTATTTGAGTGCATCAGTAAATATGAGACCTTACATGCTGGGTGGAAGTAGAGTTCCTTGTTCTCTCCGAAAATGTCTTATTCCATATTTATAATAAAACCCTTGTTGTCCTGACTAAAGACCCCCCCCCCCCCATATATCTGCTGCTTCACCTGATTCCTGTCTACTGTATTTCTAGATTGGAAGGTCGACAGAAAGCCCTATTGATTTTGTGGTAACCGACACAGTTCCAGGAAGCCAGAGTAACACCGATACCCAGTCCGTTCAGAGCACCATCTCCAGATTTGCATGCAGAATCATATGCGAAAGAAACCCTCCCTTCACCGCACGAATATATGCCGCAGGCTTCGACTCTTCTAAGAATATTTTTCTCGGGGTAAAGATAAAACCTGTGTTTAATACTGAACTTTCTTATTTTATATTGAAGCATACTTAAAGGGGTACTCTGGTGGGAAACGTTTTTTTTTTTTATTAACTGGTGCCAGAAAGTTAAACAGATTTGTAAATTACTTCTATTAAAAAATCTTAATCCTTCCAGTACTTATTAGCTGAATACTGCAGAGGAAATTCTTTTCTTTTTGGAACACAGAGCTCTCCGCTGACATCACGAGCACAGTGCTCTCTGCTGACATCTCTGTCCATTTTAGGAACTGCCCGGAACAGAATATGTTTGCTATGGGGATTTTCTCCTACTCTAGGCAGTTCTTAAAATGGACAGAGATGTCAGCAGAGAGCACTGTGGTCATGATGTCAGCAGAGAGCTCTGTGTTCCAGCAGCTAATAAGTACTTATTCAGCAGCTAATAAGTACAGGAAGGATTAAGATTTTTTTAATAGAATTAATTTACAAATCTGTTTCACTTTCTGGCACCAGTTGATTTATAAAAAAAAAAGTTTTCCACTGTAGTACCCCTTAAGGGTATTCCAGTAAAAAAAAAAACTTTATTTTATTATTTATTTATTTTTTTCATATCAACTGGCTCCAGAAAGTTAAACAGATTTGTAAATTACTTCTATAAAAAAAAAATCTTAATCCTACCAGTACTTATCAGCTGCTGAAGTGGATTTGTTATTTTTTTGTCTGACCACAGTGCTCTCTTCTGACACCTCTGTCCATGTCAGGAACTGTCCAGAGCAGGAGAGGTTTGCTATGAAAGATTTGCTCCTACTCCGGACAGTTCCTGAGACAGACAGACAGGTGTCAGCAGAGAGCACTGTTGTCAGACTGAAAAGAACAACTCAACTTCAGCAGCTGATAAGTACTGGAAGGATTAAGATCTTTTTAATAGAAGTCATTTACAAATCTGTTTAACTTTCTGGGGTGAGTTGATATGGAAAAAAAAAAAATGTTTTTCACTTAAATACCCCTTTAATTGCTTTTGTCTTTTTCCCCCTTTTTAACAGGAGAAAGCTGCCAAGTGGAAGACTGTAGATGGACAGATGGATGGGTTAACAACAAATGGAGTCCTTGTTATGCATCCACGCAACGGATTCACGGAGGACTCTAAGCCAGGGGTCTGGAGGGAGATATCTGTGTGCGGCAATGTGTTTAGTTTGCGAGAAACCCGCTCTGCCCAACAGAGAGGAAAGATGGTATGTGCACTAGAATGGTCTCTTGTTAGTCCCATATACCTGTGCTTCCCAACCAGTGTGCCTCCAGCTGTTTCAAAACTACAACTCCCAGCATGCCCGGACAGCCTTTGGCTGTCCGGGCATGCTGGGAATTGTAGTTTTGAAACAGCTGGAGGCACACTGGTTGGGAAACACTGCCCTATCCACACCATAATGTGACTAATGTTTACTTGGGTTGGTATTATTTTTGTTTTAAGGGTCTATTTTCTCATAAATATATTTATAGCCCCCTTTTCAAGTGAATTTCATCTTGTCAAGCTCAGAACATGCTGTTCATCGAAGAAAAATGTGAATACTCAATGACGATGATTCATCTTAACATGTTTTCCTTTATATAACTGGGCTGTTCTTTGACAGCTTGAGTTGCAAAGGCCTGGCATTTAAAGTCGTTTCTATTAACCATTCGGCTGCTGTTTCGGATATCCGTATTTGTAGCATTTTTATAGCTACCAGGGCAGGCACACTTGTTCAGACATGGCGCTCCTATTGTTCTCCTGGGTTTGGGATCTCAACTGGTCATTTGAGCACACGATAAACCCAGGAATAACTCCAAAATGTTATGGGCGTCTCTGTCGGTTGCATCCGGAGGTGTATTTTTGATGCTAATGTTTCCCCAATGCAAAATTTGTAACCGGGACCCTCAGTTAGTGTTTTCCCGTCCGGCAGAGGGGTTCACCCATGTTATCTGTTCACCTAGTATAGATGCACCCCCTAATTCCTAGTTGTCTTACTATCATTTTCTATCTGTACTACTATACTTTCTATATACAGAAAGATGCTGTGGGTGAATATTCCTTGTATTACATTTTAATTGTGCCCGGTAGAAAGACTTTTTTGCATGAGACATTCCAGACTTATAGCATTTATTTAAGAACCGCAGGCGCCCCCCCCTATATACAATTTAAAAAGGACTTGAGGGATTCTTGGTCTCAAAAAAAAAAAGACCCTGTTCATGTAGACCAGTGTTTTCCAACCAGTGTGCTTCCATCTGTCTGGGTATGCTGGGAGTTGTAGTTTTGAAACATCTGGAGGTCTACAGTTTGGAGACCCCTGATATAGACCAATGATCAGGGTTTACATAAAGTATTAAAGTTAAAGGGGTATTCCGGCTTTATACATCTTATCCCCTATCCAAAGGATAGGGGATAAGATGTATGATCGCAGGAGTCCCGCCGCTGGGGACCCATGTGATCTCTGTGCAGCACCCGGCATTCTGTGCCGGGCACTGCCTCAGAGACGGGGACTAGGGGACGTGGCCGTGATGTCACGCCATGCCCCCTCCATTCATGTCTATGGGAGTCACCCCCACTCCCTTAGACATGAATGGAGGGGGCGTGGTGTGATGTCACTAGAGGCCCTGTGAAGTCACTAGAGGCCGTGGCCGTATCCTTTGGATAGGGGATAAGATGTATAAAGCCGGAATACCCTTTTAAGTTGGCAACAGGAAAACCCTGCCAGCCATGATTTACTTACTACAAAAAAATTTAAAGGACATCTGTAGTTCAATATAACTTATCCCCTATCCGAAGGATAGGGGATAAGTTATAGATCGCGGGGGGTCTGAGCGCTGGGGCCCCCCGTGATCTCCTGGACGGAGCTGCTGCAGTATGGTGGAAAGGGGGCGTTCCGTCCCCTCATGACGTGGCGGCCGACACGCCCCCTCCATGTACCCCATAGAGATACACGGAGGGGGCGTGCCTGCCGCGGCTTTCTGCAGGGGGACGAAAATGCACTTCCTGCTGACTGCCGCGGCCCCGTCCAGGAGATCGCGGGGGGCCCCAGCGCTCGGATCCCCCGCGATCTATAACTTATCCCCCATCCTTCGGATAAGTTATATTGCACTACAGATGTCCTTTAATACCGTGATTTAGTCAGTCCTCTTTTTCATGACTTACAAATGTCACTTATTGCAGTCACACATTGTGTAATCCTTAGAAGATGGTTACAGAACCTTAGAGCGGATGTAAAAAATCTCAAGTGCTGCAGTACAAAGAATAGCTTGATACACAAACCTTTTTTCCCATAGTGGGTTAAATATGTTGGTGTTAAGAGATCTCGCTTCCCCTAGACAAAAGTTTTGTGGTTTATAGTAATAGATTTATTAAGTTTTGTGCTAGTTATATATTTATATGGTGCCTGACTTCCAGCTGGAAAGGACATAAGGGAGGAGCGTTGTGAAGCGCTATCTGCGGCGCAGGCAATCAGCTTTACTAGGTATTATACCCTTATGATGCTGGCAGAAAGAGTAACAGCAGAACACAATACTAGCTATTTCATTTTGTTTTGTTTTTTTGTTTTACACCCCCCAGCCATATATAAAATTCTTCTTCATCCTATGTAGCTGTTGGGACTCTGCTATTGGCAGGCTCTATCAGTAGAGCACAGATCTCATTGATCAATGTAATACATATTATTGCTCATACATATCCTCTAGGGCAAGCATAGGCAACCAGCGGCACTGCAGATGTTTTGGACTACATCTCCCATGATGCTTTTAAAGCTAAAATGCTGCCAAAGCATCATGGGAGATGTAGTCCAAAACGTCTGCAGTGCCGAGGATTGCCTATGCGTGCCCTAGGGGAACAATAAAAGTTAGTTAAAAAAAAATAATAATAATTTAAAATAATATAAATAATATACTAAAGGCACAGAAGAATAGTGGGTGGCACCACTGCACTATCCAAAAATTATGCTGAAATTATTGGACCTGCTCAGAACTGCATTGTAGTAGATGGGGGTGCGTCATCCAATATTCAGTATGCTATGAAAACAAAATGTCCGCAAAAAAGAGAAAAGTAGAATATGAGCACTCACCTGTATGGTAAAACTTGACTTTTAATTAGACCATTAAAATGCCCGCTGACCGTAGAAAAGTCAAAATGGATGGCAACAGTCTGTTTTACGGGAAACTCCCGCTTCGTCTGTCCTGAAGGTCCGAAATGCCTGCCGGCTGTAGAAAAGCTAAAATGGATAGCAACAGTCTGTTTCACGGGAAACTCCCGATTTGTCCGGCCTTCAGGACAGACGAAGCGGGAGTTTCCCGTGAAACAGACTGTTGCCATCCATTTTAAATTTTCTACGGCCGGCGGACATTTCAATGGTCGAATTAAAAGTCAAGTTTTACAGTACGGGTGAGTGCTCATATTCTACTTTTCTCTTTTTGCGGACATTTAATATAAATAATATACCCCTCCTATAATAAAAATTCAAATCGCCCCCCCTTCTCCCATTTTCCAAATAAAAAATCTCCCCCATCCTTTTGAGGTTACCCATTCCTTCAAAATCAAATATAATTTTTTCCTTGTGTATGTTGTCCATAAGTGACCGAAATCCTTAACATTTTACAGGTGGAAAACGAAAGCAACGAACTTCAGGATGGATCCCTTATCGATCTATGTGGAGCAACTCTGTTATGGCGTACAGCTGAAGGACTTTCCAGAACTCCGACTGTGAAACACTTGGAAGCCCTGAGACAGGAAATCAACGCAGCGAGACCTCAGTGCCCTGTCGGTTTTAACACACTAGCTTTTCCCAGCATGAAAAGAAAGGATGTGGTCGACGAGAAACAGCCTTGGGTCTACCTGAACTGTGGGCATGTGCATGGCTACCACAACTGGGGGAATAAAGAAGAACGGGACGGCAAAGACCGGGAATGTCCAATGTGTCGTTCAGTGGGACCCTACGTTCCTCTATGGCTGGGATGTGAAGCTGGATTTTATGTGGATGCGGGCCCACCTACTCATGCCTTCAGCCCCTGTGGACACGTCTGCTCAGAGAAAACAACTTCCTACTGGTCCCAGATCCCTCTCCCTCACGGTACTCACACTTTCCACGCAGCGTGCCCCTTCTGTGCACACCAGCTTTCAGGAGAACAAGGTTACATCAGACTTATTTTCCAAGGACCTCTAGACTAAGTTGCTTCAAACTTTTTTTATTTTATTTTTCCTTTTGTCAGGGCTTGCACTGAACACACAAGCTAAGATGGGTTTAGTTTGCTTTTTTCCTGTGGACTTTTCCGACTTACTAGGACCCCCTCAGCAAGTTTGCATCGGAAAAGGAACACGACAGAAGGACGGAGAACCAATGAAGAGAAATGGGAAAACACAAAAATAAAACAAAAAAAACTTTTCTGTGCAACCAGACATTTCAAAACGGAATTATGCAGATCTGATACAAATGCCTTCATTACTCTTTTCTGAATGACCCGCCTCAGTATTAAATTATTTTGTGGAAACTGGGGAAGAAAACAGTCAGCTCAAACTACATTAGTTTACAGTTCAACACACATTGTAAATTATAGCATATGACAATTTTTTTGTATTTAAATTTAGTACGGAAAAATTCCCAGTGACTTGATAGAATCGTCCTGCATACTGACTCCGTGTACACTTTGGATACTTAAAGTAGCCCAGGGACAAGTCATCGCAACGCAAATAAGGACAGCGTTCAGCGGTTTCTTTTTTGTTTTCCGCCACGGGACGGGCACATCTCACCATCGAATCATGTAACCAGTTCACCTGAGGGATCTGTAAATACGTAGCTCATTGATGTCCTCCATGTTTTAGTCTTATCAGATGCTAGACAGTGTGCATATGTTTGCAACATTTCAGGGTTTTATTTATCGTAAGTTTTATTCAGATTTCTATTCCTGAAGTACTTGTGACATTATGTGTTTTTGTCCTTTTATTTTTATTTTTTGAGCCATTATTTTGGGGTTTTACCATTGTATTGTGAGCAGGCGAGAACCTTTTGTACACTCAAATATTTGTCGGGGACATTTAAATTTATTTTTTTTCTCACGGGCCTACATCCTCTTGCTATTAACCCTGTCAGTTCTGAGTTCCAGCGGCAGATCGTAGAGTAGGTTACTTTGTTTGTTTTATTGCATGATTCTATGATTGTAGCATAGCATTAGCTTTAAAGGAGGTAACAGGACATAAGTCTTTTCTTTATCGGTGAAGTGTGTGCAATCTTGGAATACAGTACGCACGAGTGGAATGGTTTTTAGTGATTTTGCCGGCATGGGTTTTTTTTATTTTAATTTTTTTTTGTTACTTTTGTCTTTTTGCACGCACTCAGGAAAAACTAACTACACGGCTAGCTACAATATTTCCATTGTGTGGCATATGTCAATTAGAGCCTGAAATCTCATCAAGGAGAGTGTCTTAAGCTGATCATACACATTAGATTAGTACAGGCAGAACCACCATGATGTGTAAGGGAGGGGGGCTACCAGAGCTTTGCTGGTATCTGTCCTCTGTGAGAGAATGAATGGGCTGTTGCAAACACCACCACTACCCCCCCCCCCCCTCCCCAATATTAGTGGACATACGTGTTTGGCTGAGCCAACGATGTATGCCCACGGGGCGTTAGCTGTCAGTTGTATATATTTCAGCTGGCTGGTATCTATAAATATGTGCAGCTTCAGTGTGTGCCCTCCTTTATACAGGACGGGAAGACAGACATTTTCTTCATAATTGAGAATGTAACCTATCAATCGAGTAGGACAGCGTTTCCCAACCAGGCTACCTCCAGCTGTTGCAAAACTACAACTCCCAGAAAGCCTTTGGCTGTCCAGGCATGCTGGAAGTTGTAGTTATGCAACAGCTGAAGCACCCTGGTTGGGAAAGAGTGTACTAGAAAGTACATTTACATTTTAACATGAATATCCACTCTTAGTTTATTTAAATAAGTTGCAAATTCTGTGCTTATTTCTTAAGGGTTAGGTCCGGGTGTGGCGGTAAAATCCACAGCAGCATGTTTATGACTCCAGTGTCGGAGATAATAAAAAAAAAAAAAAATAATCTCATACACCTGTCTGGCACTGTAATCCAATGCGGATTTTTGCATAGAAAACTGCAGTTTTTTTGCTTTATCGATTCCAATGGGCTTGGACAGTCTCTGTATGTTGGTAAAGTCCCTTTTTAAAGAGGACCTGTCATCAAACCATATTTTCTAAATAAACTCAGATTACATTCCCTACTCACTACTACTACTACTCCTAACACCCCTCCTGCCCTAAAAAATAAAAAAAAATTCCAAGCTTCAAAAAGCTGTGTATCGTACCTTTCCCCTGCTCACATTGTGTGAGCTCCCGGCAGAAGAAAGTGGGCGTTCCCCAGCAGGTGTGATGTCACTGAAGCCTGCAAAAGCTGTGCCTCACCATGCCCCACACGCACTTCCTGAGCTTGGTCTACTGCCAGGCCGGGAAGAGACCAAACTAACTGTTTGACTTGCAGCAGGGAAGAGAACAGAGCCACCTTGTGCCCGTTTTTTTCAATCCCATTAAAAACATATAGAGAAACAGAGAATTTTCACAGCAAGTAAATAGCAAAGTGTCTTATAATTACATAAGGAACAATATATTAAATGTTGTTTGGTGACACATACTCTTTAATAAGTGGATCAGTGAAAAGGGAAGAAGTCCAGCGCTCAGTCCAAAACGCTATCAAAGATCCATCGAAATAGTATAGCAGACAATGGAAAAGCATTTGTGTTTTTGTGTCATCACATCTTCTGTACTATTTTAATGGTTCCTTAGTAAACTATGACATTTTAAAGTTAAACAGATTTGTAAATTACTTCTATTAAAAAATCTTAATCCTTTCAGTACTTATGAGCTTCTGAAGTTAAGGTTGTTCTTTTCTGTCTAAGTCCTCTCTGATGACACCTGTCTCGGGAAACGCCCAGTTTAGAAGAGGTTTGCTATGGGGATTTGCTTCTAAACTGGGCGTTTCCTGAGACGGGTGTCATCAGAGAGGACTTAGACAGAAAAGAACAACCTTAACTTCAGAAGCTCATAAGTACTGAAAGGATTAAGATTTTTTAATAGAAGTAATTTACAAATCTGTTTAACTTGATGGATCCAGTTGATAGATATATATATATATAGATATATATAGATATATAAAAAAAAAAGTTTTTTCCTGGATAACCCCTTTACTCTGTGGTGAATGCAGTCAGTAAGTGTTCGGTCTCTCTGCAGTGCCTCCGCAGGAGAAATTGAGTATTACAGTGCCAATTCAAATTGGCTGGTAGTCTGTGTAGTACAGGACAGGTCCTTCAGAATGAGATGCTCTTTTATGGTGATTGGAGCAGTCTTTATTCTCGTACAGATCCACTTCATTGTCCTACATTGAAAACCTAATCTTCTGTCTACCTGCAGACACCACTTAAGTCTACTGTAGTAAGGTCCCCATTCGCTTTAGTTAAAAGTTGTCCAAACCTGCCAACTTCAATGAGACCTGTCAATTGACTTGACAGATGATGTTGGGAGAGAGAACGGTTGGGGTATATTTGATTTGGATTGGCTGGGGTACTTGTACCCCAGGTTGAGAACCACTGCTCTAGGTGGCCATACAACTGTCGGTCGAATGATTGTCTAGCCATACACCTAAATGTTCAGCGCTGCCTAATGTTATGAGAAGGAAGCCGGCTTATCCCTCCCAGAATAATAGGGTTGGGTGGACAAAAATCCAACATGGCCGACCCTTCTCTACACCGACATCATCTTTCTGCAGAGCGTCCGAGGCAGCCATACACCTTTCCCAACCAGTGTGCCTCCAGCTGTTGCAAAACTTCAACTCCCAGCACGGCTATCCGAGCATGCTGGGAATTGTAGTTTTGCAACAGCTGGAGGCACGCTATTTGGGAAAACACTGCCTAAGACTGTGTGTTCGGCCTAATAGGAAAAAACACAGCACCGAAGATATATTAAGATATAAGCACAGAATTTTCACCCAAAAAACAACATGGTGTTAATAGGGGGAGGTTCACGTGAAGTATCTGCTGTATACCTACATAATGCATTCTTTAGCCCAGTGTTTCCCAACCAGGGTGCCTCCAGCTGTTGCAAAACTACAACTCCCAGCATGCCCGGACAGCCAAAGGCTGTCCGGGCATGCTGGGAGTTGTAGTTTTGCAACAGCTGGAGGCAATCTGGTTGGGAAACACTGTTTAACCTATGAAGAAATGGCTGCCACAACAGACTCACGTATAGGCTGCTTTGTTATTCAGAAATTATTGTTATTCATGTAAATAACCTGCAAATTTTTTTTTTTTATATCTATCTATATAAATATATAAATATATGTAAAGAGTCCTTACTGTAAAATTTGAGTTTTATTTCTTTTGACAGCCTAATTTATTTACTTTGAGAAAAGAGAATCCGGCTTCAGTTTGGGAGATGTAGTAGCAGAGGTTGTATTCATCTGTTCATATTTTATGTTTTTATGGGCATTGGGGTTGGATTGGGTTAAGGGGGGGGGGGGGGGTTAAACACCATCCATGATTTTACAAAGACTTTATAAAAAAAAATTAAAAAAAAATACATAAAAACTTAACAACAAAAAAAATGAAAAAAGGATAAAATTGTCTTACTATGCATTTACTTACTGCATAAAAAAGATTGTGATTGTAGTTGTCTATGAATTCATTTTTCTCTTGTTTTTTTTATTTAAATTTTTTTCTAATATTGTGGCGACCTATTCGGATATGAATGTTTTAAATTATGCAATTTTTTGGTCAGCATTTAGTATGCCTTTTATTTTGTTTTTGTTTTGTTTCCGGTTTTACACCCGCAGCCTGTACATTGGTGAATGTGTGTCCACAATTTAAGAGATATCAGGAATATCTTCTGTATTAGGTGGAGCATTTTTATTTCAATCATTTATAAAAGCATTCCTTAAAAAAAAAAAATTTAAAATTTATATATATATATATATATATATATATATATATATATATATATACACACCTCTGTTTTAGAGCTAAGCCATAACTGGTGCCCTTCTTTGTGCGGACGAAGCATACTGTGTATGAAACCTACATCTAAGATATCTATGGGGCAGTTACTGAGAAAGCTTAAGTATCTTTGGATATTAAATGAATTATGTGAAACTTGACATTTCTCTTTTTAAGCGTCCAGTTTTATTAAAGTGTTTTAAGCATTGATGCCTCTTAGGAAGTTGTTAAATTTTGGGAGACGTGGAAAGGTGTGGGTGAATGCGGCACGTGATAAAATCCGTGGATTAAGGGACGTGTGCCATTCAAGGGGTGCTCCGTCCCTAGACATCCAAAGGATAGTGGATAAGATGTCTTGTCGCGTGGGTCCCGCTGCTGGGAACTCCCGCGATCTCCCTGCTGCCGGCGTTTGTTTACAGCTTTTAGATGCTTGTGACGTCACGGCCTCGCCCCGCTATTGACGTCACGATCAAGCCCCCTCAATGCAAGTCTATAGGAGGTGGCTTGATGGCTGTCATGCCCCCTCCTATAGACTTGCATTGAGGATGCATGGCCGTGACGTCACGAGCCTCCGCCCCGCATTGCCAGTGATCTGGCACGGAGAAAAGTTTGCTCTGAGCATCAGATGTCTGGGGTGCTGCAGCCGAGATCGTGGGGGGGTAAGATGTCTAGGGGCGGAGTACCCCTTTAAAGCTATGTCACAAGGAAGAATTCCTCTCAAATTCCATTCTGCGAAGCTTGCAGCGGAATTTCTGTGCGCTCAAAACACAGAGTTCTGACGAAATTCCAAGCCCCATTGAGTTCAATGGGATTCTGCCTGCAATTCAGCAAAATTTAAAGACAGGTCTTTAAATATTGCGGAATGCGGAAATTTTGTTGTGTGAATGGGACAGCGGAATCCTGTTGAACAAAATTTTCTCTGAATGTCGGCGGAATTCTGCACGGAAATGTGTACATGGCATAAAAGACGTTTCCAGGATTAGAAAAAGGCTTTGCTCTCTGCATTGTCTGTTATTGCAAATCAGTCCCATTGATTGTGAATATATATCCAAATTCCCCAAGGGTTTCCCAGGGTTTCCAATATTATCAAATTCCCTTCCGATCTGAAGCCCAGATGGGGCTAGTTCCCAATTCTAGGGACTCCCATTAAAATATAACTTTTATTGTTTTATATTGTTAAAAAGCTTTATATATCCTTGGTGCTAATATATACAGTGATGTTGCAATTACAATTACATAGGGACCAGAACCAGGATTTGGTGGTTAATGTATCCACTCTTAGAACCGGGGACTATTGCAATACTGATTGGATCACAAATACTGATGAATGAATGGCCAATTTGGTTCAGTAAATCTGCCCTTTATATTGATTGCCTCATAAGCAGCAATAGACTCTCCCTATTGTGGTCTGTCCCTATGCTATTAAAATTCCACACGCGTGCACCCCCTACTTGCTCTGATCACGTGTCTTGAAATAACTCACGCGATCAGTTGATTGATTGTGAATAAGCCCCAATACCTGGTCCAGTCCATACTGGGAGTTGTAGTTTTGCAAGAGCTCGAGGCACCCACACTGTTATGGACAAATGTCCTGTCTGTATCGGAGTATACTAATCAAAATACCCTTATTACGGAAGGGAAATCCCAGCAAACAAAACAAGTGCCAACCAGGTTTAAAATGCCCTTTACTGTGCGTTTAAAATGACGTGAGTTAAAAAAAGACCTATATTGTCACGATTTACTGGATTTACAGTGTTATTGCATATTGGACATAGATTATATCCAATACACTTAGTCTCTCAATTTACATGTCTCATTCCTGACTCCAGATCCGTGTGCATCATTCAATAAACGTTTGCTTCTTCCTATAGAGATTAGACTTATGAAGGAGTAATAAAGTATATATTTTGTTTATATTTTTTATCAGAAGGGATATATGTATGTGTGTATGTGTGTATATATATATATATACATATATATATAACAATAGATATATAAGATCCTTCTACATAAAAGGCTGAAGGACCACAGGTAAGTATATATGCAATGATAAAAAGAAAAGGTATAAATAGTTAAATTATAACCTAATAAAAGAACCTAAATTGGTTTTAATACAATTATTTCCAGTATGAATCCTTACTACTTCTAATAGCACCAAATGGGTATTTACCGACCACCAAGAGCATCAAACCATTTACAATCAATAAATGTATATATTCAAATACATATAAGTGGAGAACCAACCAATATGTAACCTATAGATATCAAAATTATTAATGAGACTGATCCACAGGACCTCACCTCGTCTCTCCAAATGGAGTTGCACAGCAGTCTGTGTATAACATCACCAGATACATTCATCCAATAGCGATGCACAAAAAAGGGGACCATTGTTCAAAAGAAGGCCGAGAAGGGAAAGCCTTCATTAAGGCTCAGACTCCTAAGTCTGTATATCCAGCGTGCTTCTTCCCTCACAAATGGACACAAATGGCAAAAACACCATAGTCAAGATCTGAGATACCTTAAAGACAGAGAAACGGAAGCCATTAATACCTTGGTCAGCCTACTCCAATGAAACTGAAGGGAATGATGCTGAATTTATTTTGCCACAAACCACCTTAAGATCTAAATCACAGTTAACAGAGAGTCTCTCACAATTCCCTAATATTGACACTTTTGTATCTTTAGTCACAGAAGATATTCGCAGGTTACATTCTAGAAAAGAAAAGATTATCTTGAACCTGTTGGCTAGTGAACAGCAGGCGCTGACTGAGTTGAGGGCACTGGAAAACCTGGAGATTAAACCCTCTGACAAGGGGGGGAATATTGTCCTCATCAAGGGCGGATCCAGAGTCTAGTCTCGGGAGGGGCACTATCGGTATCGTGCGGTGGTCGACTCGCCCCCTCCCATAGACTTGCATGGAGCCGGCGTGGCTGTAATGTCACAACCCCCGCAGCCTGCACCCAGAGTTTGGAACAAACTGTTCTGAATGCTGGGTCAGTGGAGGACCCCTTTAAGTACGTAGCATAGTTCCCCCACATTAGGTAGGCAGTATAGTTCCCCCCACATTAGGTTGTAGTTCCCCCACATTAGGTAGGCAGTGGCCCCCACAGACATACAGCCTTCAGCCATATACAGTGTATGGCTGCAGGCTGTATGTCTGTGTACTGCCCCACTTCAGTGCTCCGACCACTGCTCCTCCAGCCAGGGGGTCATGATAGCAGTAGGTCCCGGGACCGGAGGAGTGGTGGTCGGAGCACCAAAGATGACGTGCCGCTGGTAACTTACCATGCAAGCGTCGTCCTAGCTGCTTCTCTCCGCACAGGACGTCAGTGACGTCTCTACTGCACTACCTCCCGGCGGCCCCTGCATTTTTAAAGTTAACCCGGGGGTGCAGAAAGGTAACCGGGACATCCTTGTGTCCTGAAAAGATCTTTCTGGGACACAGGCATGTCCCGAATGTGACTGGGGAAATTAATCTCTGGCGGGACAATTGCCCCGTTGCCCCACCCCTGGTTACGCCACTGGTCTTTGTGGAGAAGTCTGAATAAGGGAGAATGGTACGGTCCCTATTGGATGATGACACTACATATGTTAAATTGGATATGAATCCCACTCCTGTTTTTCTTCAAGAATTACATGCACTGTTGAAGGCCAGGATGAATGAAATTATGGCGGAGGAAAAATTGTAATTCCTCTCTAATCCTTGTCCAACTCTGGCCACCTTCTACACACTTCCTAAAGTGCGTAAGAAGACAGTACCGGTCAGAGGAAGGCCTATTGTTTCAGGAAACGTTAGCCTTACCCAGGGAGCAAGCATCTATGTTGACAAAATCCTTTCACCTTTTGTAAGCACTTTACCATCGTATAGAAAGGACACCAAGGATATAGTTAGCAAAATGACAGAAATCACAGTCACTAGCACCACTTCACTTGCAAGTCTTGATGTTGAATCACTTTACACGAATATTAGACATGATTTAGGGGTGATGGCTGTTAAAAAAAATTTGGACACTCGAAGCACTAGATACCTTGGTCACAATAATTTTGTTCTGTCACTCATACGGTTTATACATACTCACAATTTTTTTCTATTTGATTGCACTTTTTATCATCAAATCAAAGGTAGTGCCATGGGGAGCACGTGTGCGCCCACTTGCGCCAATATTTTTTGGGGTGGTGGGAGCACGAGCACGTTTTTTCTGAGGACTAACTGAGCACATTTTGTTTTGAGGGCGATACATTGATGATATTCTTATTTTTTGGGAAGGGGACACTGCACTTTTTTAGGATTTTGTCAACATTCTAAACCAAAATGAAATAGGCATAAATTTACATCTGAAATCCATGCTAGAGAAATTTGTTTTCTGGATAGCACCATATATATTGATGGACAAGGAAAGATTCAAATATGAAAGCCGAAGGCTACAAACAGCTTATTACATTGGAGTAGTCATCACCCGAGGCCATTCAAAATGCGTATACCAGTTGGCCAATATCTGCTAGCTTGCAGAAATTGCTCGGAGGAAGAGACTTTCCAGAAGGAGAAATTTATACAGAGGAGTTACCCTAAAAAATGCCTCCGGAAAGCATATAATCGAGCTCGCAAGAGTGATAGGGATAGACTTTTCCATGGGGTGATCCCCCAATGATTTTGAGTGGCAATCAAAATGTTATGCGGTGTATTGGGACATATGATGCGTATTTGGAGGAGGTGAAGAAAATCCTTACAAGGCATTAGAGAATCCTGATTCAAGTCCCAACTTGAGAGAACTGTTAGTACATAGTCACTTCTCTCGTGAGATGAAAGAGACTTGGTTGAGATCTAACACAATAGGCTTATTTCCATGGAATAATTGTATTTTCTGCAAGCATGTACTTACAACAAAAAACTTTACCAACCCGGTCGATGGTAGATCCTATGAGATCAGACAATTTTTCAATTGCAGGAGCAAAGGAATTGTGTATATTGCCAGCTGCACATGCCGGAAACTTTATGTGGGCAAGACAATTCAAGAATTTAGGAGGAGGATATGTCAACAACTAAGTGCTATTAGAAGACACGAGGACACTCCTATCTCATGCCATGTTAACTTTCTACATGGAGGTAACGTGGATGTGTTACGTTTCTGAGGGATTAGTCAAACTAAATTAGGGAACCTTGAAAACCTCCTCCTGAGGGAGGAAGCACACTGGATATACAGACTTAGGAGTCTGAGCCCTAATGGCCTTAATGAAGGCTTTTCCTTCTCAGCTTTCTTGTGAACAATGGTCCCCTTTTTTGTGTATCGCTATTGGATGAATTTATCTGGTGACGTTATACAATGACTTCTGTTCAACTCCATTTGGAGAGATGAGGCGAGGTCCTGTGAATCGTTCTCATTAATAATTTTGATATCCAAATGTTATATATTGGTTGGTTCTCCACTTATATGTATTTGGATACATATATTTATTGATTGTAAATGGTTTGACGCTCTTGGTGGTCGGTAAATACCCATTTGGTGCATTAGAAGTAGTAAGGATTCATACTGGAAATAATTGTATTGAAACCCATCTAGGTTCTTTTATTAGGTTTTAATTTAATGATTTATACCTTTTCTTTTTAATATATATATATATATATATATATGTGTGTGTGTGGAGAGAGAGAGAGAGAGAGAGAGAGAGAGAGAGAGAGATTGATTGAGAGAGAGAGAGAGAGAGAAAGAGATCGAGAGAGATCCCTTCTGATAAAAATATTAACAAATAAAATATATAAACATTATTACTCCTCCATAAGTCTAATCTCTATAGGAAGAAGCCAACGTTGATCTGGAGTCAGGAATGAGACATGTAAGTTGATTCCCTTTAGTTCCATGCAGAGACTAAGGGGGGCATTTATCAATGTTTGCTTATGTATTACTTTTTTTAGTTATTTTTTTTCTTACAATTTTTTGCTTATGTGTGACTTTTTTATCAACTGCTTTCAGCCTGTTGATAAATTTCTTTCATGTAAGCAATTTTTCTTTTTTTGCTTTGGTAGTGGCTTTTCCGCTCCATGTCTGAGCTGGAGTAAATTTAGTAGGTTTTTTCATGTAATGCGACTTTTTTGCGACTTTCGCACTTGATAAATCTCTGACCATTGCAAGTCAACAATCACTTTGTTTCGATTTTTATTTTTTGCTTAGGACACTGCACAATCAAAAAGTTGCAGAAAAAAGAGAAAGTGCGACTTTTTTGCGACAATTTTAAGCAAAAAAAACCTACTAAATGCTTTGATAAATGTCCCCCTAAGTGTTTACACATGCACGGTGATATCTACAATCCCGGTGCTGAGAGGAAGTGCCGACACATGTGCTAAGAGATTAACCGCTTCGGCTGAATGAAAACTCCACGCCCATGCGCGGAGGACAGGAAGCAAAACAACCACAAACCGAAAATAATTTCTTCTACAGGATTACATGTCTCAGCAATCTTTAGTACCATGTAAGTAGATTGGTATATATCAACAAGGGATATGATTGGCTCTCAGGTGAGATATACCATATTTATCGGGGTATACCATGCACCGGCCTATAACACGCACCCTCATTTTACCAAGGATATAAAAAGTTTTTTACCCAAATATCCATGGTAAAATGAGGGTGCGTGTGTGTGCACGTGTATACCCCGATACACCCCCAGGAAAGGCAGGGGGAGAGAGGTCGTCGCTGCCTGCTTCTCTCCCCCTGCCTTTCCTGGGGTCTAGAGCCCTGCTGCCGGCCCTTCTCTCCCGCTGGCTATCGGCGCCGCTGCCCGTTCTCTCCCCCTGACTATCGGTGCCGGCGCCGATAGCCAGGGGGAGAGAAGCGGCGCCGGCAATGGGGCAGCGGCGCCGACGGACAGGGGGAGAGAAGGGGCAGTGGCACCCATTGCTGGCGCTGCTGCCCCATTGCTTCCCCCCATCCCCGGTTGCATAATTACCTGTTGCTGGGGTCGGGTCTGCGCTGCTTCAGGCCTCCGGTGTGCGTCCCCTGCGTCCTTGCTATGCACTGCACGGCGCGGCGCACTGACGTCATGCGCCGCGCCGTGCAGCACATAGCAACGACGCAGGGGACGCACACCGGAGGCCTGAAGCAGCGCGGACCCGACCCCGGCAACAGTTAATTATGCAACCGGGGATGGGGGGAAGCAACGGGGCAGCGGCGCCAGCAATGGGTGCCGCTGCCCCTTCTCTCCCCCTGTCTGTCGGCGCCGCTGCCCCATTGCCGGCGCCGCTTCTCTCCCCCTGGCTATCGGCGCCGGCACCGATAGTCAGGGGGAGGGAACAGGCAACGGCGCCGATAGCCAGGGGAAGAGAAGGGCCGGCAGCAGGGCTCTAGACCCCAGGGCAGGCAGGGGCAGAGAAGCCGGTAGCGCTGGCTGTCTCTGCACCTGCAAAGCCGCTGCAGTTCATTGATTTAAAGCGCCCGCTTTAAATCATTGAACTGCAGCGGCTTATCGGCGTATAACACGCACATAGACTTTAGGCTAAAAAATTTTAGCCTAAAAAGTGCGTGTTATACGCTGATAAATACGGTACTACTTGTTGACGTGATTATGAAGGAGGAACCAGGTTTGGGAGCATAATGATGTGGCCCCTCTGGATAGGAGTTGCCAATGGATACAGGTAAAAATGTGTAATGATTGGTCATATGAATGTTGTAATGAACCATCTGATTGGGAGGAATCCTTACACCACTATAAGGGGAGCTATTATTGGCTACATTCAGAGCCTGCCCCTGGAGTGATGTAAGCACCAGAGGGTATAAAAGGACAAAAGACCGCCATTTTGACAGTCACTAGCCTGTACCTCGGATGAAGCTCCGTTAGAGTGAAACTAGTTAGGCTGGGTTCACACCACGTTTTTCAAATACGGTAACCTTATACTGTTTTCCGCCAAAAAAAGTATACGACTGTATCCAAAACTGTATGCATAGAGAATGCATTGTAAACTGTATTCCAAATGTTGTGTACGGTTGCATCTGCTTTGCCTCGGATACGGTTTTGCCGATTTTTCAACTGTAGGCAAAAACGCTGTCGACCACGTTTTTGCCTCCGGTTGGAAAACCGTATGCGGTTCTTTTAACATTGTTGTCTATGAGAACCATACACAGAATTTCAGAATACGGTTGCACACGGTTTTTCAAATCCGTTTTTGGAGTTGACACATGCGCAGATTGGAATTTCAATAGAACAATAGTAACTTTATTAAATTGCTGGAAAACTAATTCCAACAAAATAGCAAAACCGTTGGCAAAAACTGATGCAAACGGATAGAATCGTACGGGGAAAAACTGTATACGTTTTAATTTGGAGTCATATGGTTGTATACGGTTGCATACGGTTTTTGCCATACGTTTTTTAGCAGAAAACCGCATACGGTAACCGTATTTGAAAAACGTGGTGTGAACCCAGCCTTAGAGGGCAGGGTTTGTTATGTTTTAAATATCAGTGCTGTCACAGACAATAGCCCAAAGGACTGCAGCCTTGGGCTAACATAGGTCTTTTTTTTTTTTAACTCCCATCATTTTAAACGCACAATAAATGTTCAGATTTATTAGGGCATATTTGGCATAATTGTGCCTGGTTGGCACTTGTTTTGTCTTTGTCGGAGAGGACTATGATGCTATCAGCTAATAAAACCTGCTGTACCCCATTAGGCTTGGTTCACATACTGTATGTATTGGAAGTTCCATTTGGGGCCACAGAATCTGTCCAACCGACCAGACCACAAAACACAGTGTGCAGTATTTTTTTATTTTTTGTTTAGCCAAATGAATGGCTACCATACCAGAAATCCAACAGACCCTTTTAAAGTCAACAGGGTACGTTGGGCTCGTTTTGTAGTAGACCTGCCGGCTCAAACATTGCTGCCAACACAGATGTGAACCCAGCCTTACACCCATGTGAAACTTGGCCACACATGATTCAGGGTCTGTTAAAAATTGCAAAACATCCATTGGGTTATCTTAGGGATAACTGAGTTTTGCCTGGAAAACCCCTTTAACCCCTTCAGGACCAAGCCCATTTTGGCCTTAAGGACCAGAGCGTTTTTTGCACATCTGACCACTGTCACTTTAAACATTAATAACTCTGGAATGCTTTTAGTTATCATTCTGATTCCGAGATTGTTTTTTCGTGACATATTCTACTTTAACATGGTGGTAAATTTTTGTGGTAACTTGCATCCTTTCCTTGTGAAAAATCCTAAAATTTGATGAAAAATTTGAAAATTTAGCATTTTTCTAACTTTGAAGCTCTCTGCTTGTAAGGAAAATGTATATTACAAATAAAAAAAATTTTTTATTCACATAAACAATATGTCTACTTTATGTCTGCATCATAAAAGTGACGAGTTTTTACTTTTGGAAGACACCAGAGGGCTTCAAAGTTCAGCAGCAATTTTCCAATTTTTCACAAAATTTTCAAACTCACTATTTTTCAGGGACCAGTTCAGGTTTGAAGTGGATTTGAAGGGTCTTCATATTAGAAATACCCCACAAAATACCCCATTATAAAAACTGCACCCCCCAAAGTATTCAAAATGACATTCAGTCATCATTTTAACCCTTTAGGTGTTTCACAGGAATAGAAGCAAAGTGAAGGAGAAAATTCACAATCTTCATTTTTTACACTGGCATGTTCTTGTAGACCCAATTTTTGAATTTTTACAAGGGGTAAAAGGATAAAATGTATACTTATATTTGTAGCCCGATTTCACTAGAGTAAGCACATACCTCATATGTCTATGTAAAGTGTTCGGCGGGCGCAGTAGAGGGCTCAGAAGCGAAAGAGCTACAAGGGGATTTTGGAGAGTACGTTTTTCTGAAATGGTTTTTGGGGGGCATGTTGCATTTAGGAAGCCCCTATGGTGCCAGAACAGCAAAAAAAAAAAAACACATGGCATACCATTTTGGAAACTAGACCCCTTGAGGAACATAACAAGGAATAAAGTGAGCGTTAATACCCCACAGGTGTTTCACGACTTTTGCATATGTTAAAAAAAAATTATTTTTTTTCACTAAAATGTGTGTTTCCCCCCAAATTTCACATTTTTCCAAGGGTTAATATCAGAAAATACCCCCCAATATTTGTAACCCATTCTCTTCTGAGTATGGAGGTATCCCATAAGTTGACCTGAAGTGCACTATGGGCGAACTACAATGCTCAGAAGAGAAGGAGTCATATTTGGCTTTTTGAGAGCAAATTTTGCTCGGGGGGCATGTCGCATTTAGGAAGCCCCTATGGTGCCAGAACAGCAAAAAAAAAACACATGGCATACCATTTTGGAAACGAGACCCCTTGAGGAACGTAACAAGGGGTACAGTGAGCATTTGCCCCCCACTGGTGTCTGACAGATCTTTGGAACAGTGGGCTGTACAAGTTTTCATTTTCACGGACCACTGTTCCAAAGATCCGTCAGACACCTGTGGGGGGTAAATGCTCACTGCACCCCTCATTACATTCCGTGAGGGGTGTCGTTTCCGAAATGGGGTCACATGTGGGGTTTTGTTTTTTTTGCGTTTGTCAAAACCGCTGTAACAATCAGCCACCCCTGTGCAAATCACCTCAAATGTACATGGTGCGCTCTCCCTTCTGGGCCTTGTTGTGCGCCCCCAGAGCACTTTGCGCTCACATATGGGGTATCTCTGTAGTCGGGAGAAATTGCGTTACAAATTTTGGGGGGCTTTTTTCCCTTTTACCTCTTGTGAAAATGTAAAGTATAGGGCAACATCAGCATGTTAGTGTAAAAAATTTAATTTTTTTACACTAACATTCTGGTGTAGACCCCAACATTTCCTTTTCATGAAGGGTTAAAGAAGAAAAAGCCCCCCAAACCTTGTAACGCAATTTCTCCCGAGTACAGCGATACCCCATATGTGGCCCTAAACTGTTGCCTTGAAATACGACAGGGCTCCAAAGTGAGAGCGCCGTGCGCATTTGAGGCCTAAATTAGGGATTTGCATAGGGGTGGACATAGGGGTATTCTACGCCAATGATTCCCAAACAGGGTGCCTCCAGCTGTTGCAAAACTCCCAGCATGCGTGGACAGTCAACGGCTGTCCAGCAATACTGGGAGTTGTTGTTTTTCAACAGCTGGAGGCTCTGCTTTGGAAACAGTGGTGTACCGGACGTTCTTATTGGGGGAGGGGGGCTGTGTAGGGGTATGTGTATATGTAGTGTTTTTAACTTTTTATTTTATTTTGTGTTAGTGTAGTGTAGTGTTTTTAGGGTACAGTCACATGGGCGGGGGATTACAGCGAGTTTCCCGGCGCAAAATTTGCTGCATCTCAAGATGCGAGAAACCCACTGTAAAAGCCTCGCCCATGTGAATGTACCCTGTACATTCACAGGGGGGGGGGGGGGGGGTGCACCAGCTGTTGCAAAACCACAACTCCCAGCATGCATGGTCTGTTAGTGCATGCTGGGAGTTATAGTTTTGCAACAGCTGGAAGAGCACAGATTGGAGACCATTATACAATGGTCTCCAAACTGGGGCCCTCCAGATGTTGCAAAACTACAACTCCCAGCATGCCCAGACAGCCAAAGGCTGTCTAGGCATGCTGGGAGTTGTAGTTTTCAGACTCCTAGAAGCAGCAGTGAAGATCTTCACTGCTGCTTCTGAGGACCATATACTTACCTGCCGGTCCCGTCGCTGCTCGCCCACGTGGCCGGTCCCGCAGTGCTCCTCGGTCCCGCCAGGTAAGTCCGCCGGTCCCCTGATGTTCCCCCCCCCCCTATGCCGCAGGTCCCCGCAGCCATCGTCCCCCGTTCTGCCCGACTTCCAGGGGCGGGCAGTGCGGGGGATCTGAACTTTCACCCCAGATCACTGTGATTGATCCACAGGGACCAATCACAGTGATCGCTGACCAGGACCATCAATGGATGGTCCTGGGGGTGAAGCAGAAGTTGTCCCCTGCTGGAAACAGCGGGACTTCTGCCAGTTAACCCGTGCGATGCTGCGCATCGCCGGGTTAACTGAATGTCATTAATAAACGCCGGGATGCGCGAACGCACTGCACAACCCGGCGTTTATATATGACATTCTGCGGGAAGGGGTTAAGAACAGGAGAATCAATGAATTATTTTAATGATTTGCTGTTGCTAAGGGAGGTTCTGTTTTGCTCCTTTACAATCGTGTACTACCTTCAACCTGGTTTATGAATGTTTAATGTTTTGTTCAAAGCTCCCAGTGAACTTTCACATGATCAGGTACGTCAGGCCCTTATCTAATCCTCACACCATGAATTGGATAATAATGTGATATAGGATCATTACATAGGCATCCATCACAGTATCGGCTGTGACCTATATGTAAAAGTTAAAACCTACAGAACAGATGATACCGATATCAGACGACCATTGTTTAAATGATATGCTTTTAGACATAAAGGTGACCATGGACCAGATAGGACTGGTGGCCACAAGCCGTCTCCTCCCTACATTCCTAAACAGTCCTTATTCAACTGAATGGTGCTGAGCTGCAGTATAAGGCTGCATTCACACCACGTTTTTGCAATACAATTACCGTATACATTTTCTATGTGAAAACCGTATTGAAAACCATATGCATTGACTCTCCATTGGAAACCGTATACCAAAATATGCATCAGGTTGTATCTGTTTTGCATCCTGTACGGTTTTGTCCGTTTTTTTTTCCGTACCCAAAACCGTAGCCTACAATGGTTTTTGGTCCGGGTGAAAAACTGTATTAAACCGTATATGTTATTTTTTTTTTTTTTTTTAACATGAGAGTCAATGGGAACCATACAGAACTGTATGTGCATACGGTTCCATCCGGTTTTCACCATACGGTTTTTGACTTTGCACAGTTTTTTTTCTTGGAATTTCAATCAAACAAGTGAAACTTTGTTCATAATGGAGTGAAAAGTTAAAAATGTATATGTTTTTTTTCCTTAAAAAACGGATGCAAACGTACATCATTTTTTAAACAGTATACGGTTTTTAACTGTATTTGGGTTGGTTAAAATTTGTACACACGTTTTGATACAGTTTAGCTCGGTTTTGAGGAATTCGATTTTCATCAAAAGCCTTATACGGGAACTGTATTGCAAAAATGAGGTGTGACTGCAGCCTTACACACATCTACTATCCCTAAGGCAGTGTATCCGAACCAGGGTGCCTGCAGCTGTTGCAAAACTACAACTCCCAGCATACCCAGACAGCCGAGGCCTAAGGCCTTATTCAGCTGTCTGTAAATTGGCCACATTTTTAGTCTGCATTACAGTTACATATCCTGTCCCAGAATAGTACAATCATTCACTATATGGAACCAAATATTTTTCCTACTCTGGACAGTTCTTAAAATGGACAGAGATGTCAGCAGGGAGCACTGTGTTCCAAAAAGTAAAGCATTTCCTCTGTAGTATTCAGCAGCTAATAAGTACTGGAAGGATTAAGATTTTTTAATAGAAGTGATTTACAGATCTGTTAAAATTTCTGGCACCAGTTGATTTAAAAAAAAAAAAGTTGCACACACACATACACACACACTTATTTTTTATTTTATTTTTTTTACTTCCTGAAGTCATTACTCCAGAACACCAAGATAAAAGGCTGCACTCAAAGAGGTTGCTGGACAACAGACAAATTTTGGCACCCCGAGGAAATGCACCGAGGGATGATGACAGAATAAAAATAATTTATTCGGAAAAAAATATATAATAGCGTTTCTAAACCTGGCTGGGCTGGATCCCATTTGCAGACCACTGTCCAATAAGTTTCAAAACTACAACTCCAAGTGTGCTTTCTGGGAGTTGTAGTTTTGTAACAGCTGGAGGGCCACAGTTTGGAGACCACTACCCTAGAGACAGAGTAGGATTCGAATAAGGTACAAATAAAGCGTCTCACAAAGAGGTATCTTGCACTTTTTTTTTTTACAATTTTTCTGAATTTTCTTTGGAAGTTTTAAGATCCCGTTCCAGTTGCTGAGAAGCCAAAAAACCGGTTTAAAAGTTCCCATGTGTAATCTGTTCCGTACGCTCAGGTACTTTTCATACCTCGTGACCTCAGAGCCATTATAGATTGATAGAATTGTTTGCACAATAATTTCTTTTATTTTGTTTCACTATCCTATCTTAAGAAGCCATAAGTATAAAATTGTAACCCTAATCTTCATTGTATCAATGCAAAGAGGTTTCGATGTTTACTGCCCTTCAAGGGGGGGGGGGGACAACTCTATGCTATCATGGTGCACCGCACCACGCCAAAGTAAATCTGTTTAGAACACGTGACGAATAAAGAGAATATGTGAGAAACCCATATATTCCGTTTATAAATGCACCACTCCAAAAAGCAACACAAATAGCCATAAAGGGTAGGGGAGTTCACACCAGAAAAAATGGGGACACTGGTGTATGCCCTACAGAGGTGTGGTGAACTACAACCCCCAGGAGACTACAGAGGCAGCATGCTGGTGTTATACCACAGACTGAAGACTCCTGAATGACACATGCTGGGAGTTGTAGTCCCTTATGTGTGTGTATGCCAGTGTATCCCAACCAAGGTTGATTATATTAGTGTGCTGTGTATAAGGGGGCCGACCCGGGAAAATAGTAGGGTGGGTAAAGGGCGGTACAAACAAACAAAAAAAGGAGCCGCCCCAAACCAGCAAGGCATGTGGCATGCTGGGATTTGTAGTTTTCAGCACAGCAAGAAACAGGAAATAGAAGCAAAGATAGGTAAACAAAGTGGGGGATAAAAAGACAACAAAGAACGGAAATAGAGTAGGCAAAACAACAAGAATAGAAATGAAACAAAACAAATAGGGTAAATCAAAAACGGAAAAACACTTTAACCACCGGAGTACCCCTTTAATGTGTCCTTTATTTGCTGATTTTGCTAAATCAAATTATACTCCATTACAGAAGCCTAAATTAATGCAGTGTCCCAGACCAGGCCTCAAAGTTTATGTCGACACCAGCCCATATGCTAAAATGAATTCAGACCCCCCAACCAGAGCACCACCTTTATTTACCATGTCTTGCTCCTGAGTCGTGTCCTCTTTGACATTGGACACCACAGCATTGGGTTTGGATGACAATCATTGTCAGGACTGAGCACAACCCTACTGTGATAAATCACGTCTGCTGGGACAGAAGCATTGTGGGTCCTTCCATCATGTTATGCCTCATGGTGAACAAAGCATTGCCTCGCCAGTGAGCACGGAGACTGACTTACAGGTCACCAGTCTGAAGCAGTGTTTTCCCAGTGTGCCTCCAGCTGTTGCAAAACTACAACTCCCAGCATGCCCGTCATCTTATGGCTGTCCAGGCATGCTGAGAGTTGTAGTTTTGCAACAGCTGGAGGCACTCTGGTGTGGAAACACTGGTCTGAAGAAAGAAGGTCTTGAAAATAAAAGATTCAGAGAAAAAAAAAATCTATGACAAGTGACTATATTCGATCCATTCCCCAAATATATACGCCAGTGGTCTTCAACCTACGGACCTCCAGATGTTGCAAAACTACAACTCCCAGCATGCCCGGACAGCCGTTGGCTGTCCGGGCATGCTGGGAGTTGTAGTTTTGCAACATCTGGAGGTCCCCAGTTGAAGACCACTGATATACGCTGTATGGGAGACATTTATCAAGGCATTTACACAGGTTTTCTGAGGGGAATTTATCAAACAATTTAGACCCCTTTTTTTGTCAAAATTTGTCAAAGGAAAAGTCGCAGGCTGGTCCCGTACGACTTTTCCTGCAACATTTTGTGGTAGCTTGGGGGGGGGGGTGTAGGGTATATGGGGTGTAGCTGTGCGGTACTTCAATAGGGTCTGTTTAACCCTTTCTATTCGTGACGCCAGAGTGGGGCCTTCTCTGCAATGCTTGTCCTACCACCACCCTTCCCAAAAGCGATAGGGAGGTATGAAATAATTGAATGTCCACAACCTAGGCAACTCACCAGCTTCTGTAGTCTGCACCAGGGAGCCAGCCGCACATCATCGCTGCCCGCTGCCGCGTCGATCGCCGCTGCTGCCAATGGTAAGTGACCACCGTTCACAGAACAGTTCTGCCCGGACTACTGTGGGTGGGCAGAAAGGGGAAACCGAACTTTAGCCCTCCTGCTCCCAATATGCTATTGGTCGTTCGCTTCTGACTGACCAATAGCAGGGATAGGAGGGGTGGCACCCCTGGCACCTCACTCCTATCCCTTCAGGGGGATCGTGGGTGTCTTGGAGAGCCCCAATCCCCCTTATTATCCGGGTCACCGGAGACCAGTATGACCCAGAATTGCCACAGATTGCCGGTCTGAATTGACTTCAGCAGGCATCCCGGTCTGGTCCCCGACCGGCCAGCGGTGGGGACCAAAATTCCCACGGGCGTACCTGTATGCCCTCAGTCCTTAAGGACTCTGAAACAGGGACGCATGGGTACGGGTTAAGGGGTTAAAGGGGCACTGAACATTGAAAAAATGTTTTCAAATTAGCTGGTGACAAAAAAGTAAACAGAATTGTAAACTACTTCTACTTAATAATCGTAATCCTTCCAGTACTTATCAGCTGCTGTATGCTCCAGAGGAAGTTGTGTAGTTATTTTCTGTCTGACCACAGTGCTCTCTGCTGCCACCTCTGTGTGTGTGTCAGGAACTGTCCAGAGCAGGAGAAAATCCCCATAGCAAACATGACATGGACAGAGGTGGCAGCAGAGAGCACTGTGGTCAGACTGGAAAGGCCTACACAACTTTCTTTGTAGTATACATCAGCTGATAAATACTGGAAGGATTAAGATTTTTTAAATAGAAGTCATTTACAAATCTGTATGGCACCAATTTTATTAGAATTTTTTTTCTTCGGAGTACCCCTCTGAGTAACTTGACTCCACATAAACCCACTTCTGTGAAATCCTAAAAGGTAAATGTAGAATTTTCCTCAACCCTTCCATGGTCTAATACACCACAGAGGAGTGCGCTCACGGATAGTTACCATCACGCTCCAGCTGCCTGGGAATTAATGGCGTATTCATGGTTCTGACCCAGCTGCTCGCCCTTCCTAATGACATTCCTCTATTAGATTTCCAGCTAGTGCTGTGTATTCACCGAACACAACTGCATTGAATGGTTATTTGTAAGATGCACAAGACGCGACAATTACATCTCCTTCCACACAAAGGCTTCTCATTACACATTCTGCAGCCGTCGCCACATGTGTGTATCCATGAAAGACAACACTAAATAGTTTTTTCCCCATAACACAAACCTAATCCTCTACATGGATTAATCGGAGCCAAAAAAATAAAGCATTTACTGAGCTAATGATGTTGTGTCTGCACATTAAGGAGGCCTCTGCAAATGTTTGTATTCCTTACCTATGTTATACCGACCCATCGCGGCTGTCATGTGGAAATAACTATATTTAAGCTACAGTAATTCTGATGGATCACCATACATCGATCTTATTTGGTTACCACCCAGGACTGTTTCTATTCCGGAAACAATGTCACTCTTGTTCAAGTTCTGTGTCTAGTATTACAGCTCCATTTGCTTAAAGGAGTACTCTGGTGCATAGTATTCCTGCTCCGTCCTGCCCGGGCTGCAAAAAAAATGAAAATAAACCATCACTCACCTTCCTGGGTTCCCGCGGAGCGCCACTACAGCTGATTGGTCCTCCGGTCCATCCTCTTCATACTTCCGGGTGTAACGAAGCGTCACATGGCGCTCAGCCTATCGCCGGCCGCCGCGATGTTCTGCCTCGGCCCATAATAGGCTGAGCGCCATGTGACGCTTCGTTCACACGGAAGTATGAAGAAGATGGACCGGAGGACCGATCAGCTGTAGTGGTGCTCCGCGGGAACCCAGGAAGGTGAGTGATGGTTTATTTTCATTTTTTTTGCAGCACGGGCAGGACGGAGCAGGAGTACTCTGCACCAGAGTACTCCTTTAAGCAAATGCAGCTGTAATACTAGACACAGAACTTGAACAAGTGTGACATTGTTTCCGGAATAGAAACAGTCCTGGGTGGTAACCAAATAAGATCGATGTATGGTGATCCATCAGAATTACTGTAGCTTAAATATGGTGGTGCTCCGCAGGAACCCAAGAAGGTGAGTGATGGTTTATTTTCATTTTTTTTGCATCCCGGGCAGGACGGAGCAGGAGTACTATGCACCAGAGTACTCCTTTAATGTATTTATTTTGTTTTTGTTTCATACAACAAAATAAAACTGGACATAAAATAGCTGCAGGCTAAATGCTTGATGATACAACCACAAAAGAACGACAGCATGCACTCACCACTAGAACTGCGTCTACAGAGAGTCCGGGATCACGGGGCGGCACACCAGGATGTGCCAAAGCGCTCAGAGGCAAAGCCTCTGAGCGCTTTGGCACATCCTGGTATGCCGCCCCGTGATCCCAGACTCTCGGACCCGTAGACGCAGTTCTAGCGGTGAGTGCGTGCTGTCGTTCTTTTGTATCTGCCTTTGTTCTACCTTTGTCAGCAGTATTTTGCCGGATCCCGGATTGTGACAGCTTACATAACTTCCAGTGGCAATATCAGAGTGATCGATACTGGGAGGAGTGCTCTCCTCTATTGTTCTCTGGCTACAGTTCTACATGCTGGATAAGCCGACAGCTATAACTCCCATTCCCCACTATACACATGCACACTCGGATTTGTTTTCCTTGAACCCATCATTCCTACAGAAAATTCCATTAAAAAAATTGCACCAGGACATTGAACTTGCTCAATGCTTTGGATGAATCGACTCCGCAGACATTGCCCTCTATCAGGACTGCAATGTGCGTGCGGTCCTAGCCTATCCTACCCTAGACTTATTCAGTCAGCGCTGGCCGCTCGTAGAATCTCTGGCCGGAAATGTTCTGCCCGCAGATTCTGTAGTGTGAACCCGGCCTAAAGGCCCATGCATGCTATGGATTTTCCAGTGCAGAATTCTACTTGGAAATTCAGGTGCAGAAAAGTCCCTTTGCTGCTAAAGGGGTATTCTGGCCAAAGACATCTCATCCCCTATCCAAAGGATAGGGGATAAGATGTCTGATCACGGGGGGTCCGCCGCTGGGACCCCCCAGATCTCCGTGCACCACCTGCATTCACTGCGGGGCTGCTGCTCCAGTCTTGGAAACCTCTGTGTTTTTGGGACTGGAGACGTCACTGATCAGTTTTCGACCACTGAAGTTCCCCCACTAAAAGAATGAACATGTTCATTCTTTCAGCGGAATATTGAGCAGAATGTACTGCCAGCTATGGGGCAGTAGATTCCATAGTGTGCATTGGGACCTTAAGTTTAAAAGTGAAGGCCCCTCATACACTTTATGGAGGAGCCATGCTATCAGCTGCAACATTTCTAGTTTCCATGCTCTTTAAAGGGGTACTCTGGTGAAAACCTTTTTTCTTTTAAATCAACTGGGGGCAGAAAGTTAAACATATTTGTAAATTACTTCTATTAAAAAATCTTAATCCTTCCTGTACTTATTAGCTGCTGAATAATACTACAGAGGAAATTCTTTTCTTTTTGGAATGCTCTCTGATGACATCATGAGCACAGTTCTCTCTGCTGACTTTTTATAATAATAATAATAACGCTTTATTTATTGTTGTCCTTAGTGGGATTTGAACCCAAGTCCCCAGCACTGTAAAGCAGCAGTGCTAACCACTGAGCCACCATGCTGTCCTTAGCATACATCTGCTATGCATGGTTGCTAAAATGGACAGAGATGTCAGCAGAGAGCACTGTGCTCGTGATGTCATCAGTGTTCCAAAAAGAAAGGAATTTCCTCTGTAGCATTCAGCAGCTAATAAGTACTGGAAGGATTAAGATTTTTTAATAGAAGTAATTTACAAATATGTTTAACTTTCTGCCACCAGTTGATTTAAAATAAAAAAGGTTTTCACCGGAGTACCCCTTTATTGGGAAGTTGTATGAGCCTTCCTAATGGTCCGTCACGGCAAGTATTAGTTATATTTTATTAACCAAACAAGTGTTTAGGAGGTGCACACCTTTTAAAAAAAAAAAAAAAACACACAGTTGTTACATTTGTTGTTACATTAATGTGAGGGAATACCTTACCACATGGCGGAGTCTACCTACTGAGGGGGATTACCTACCTACTCGAGGGAATTAACTTAATGGGTAGATTACCTACCTAGTGGAGGCACCTACCTAATGGGGGATTACCTACCTATTGGGAGCATTCACCCCATGGGGGGATTACCTACCTACTAGAGGGTAAAGACAAATACTATTACATGAGAATGATCCAAGATGATCATGACAGTTTTGCAAAAGTGGGCATGGTGTAGTACATGATATTTTCAAAGGGTTAAGAGTCCATTTTACATTTTAAAAAATTAATATCGGCTCCTTGCTAGTGTAGAAATCACAAAAATGGTTGTTGTTTTGTTTTTGTTTTTTTTAGGTTATTTTTTATTTAATTTTTTTATTTTAGTTATAGTTTTTTCTTAATTTTTGTGTGTGTGTGTGTGGGGGGGGGGGGGGGGTCATTCAATCAATTATTTAAATATAAATATTAATTATCATTTTCACTGCCCCTGCACTCACATTTAACCCCTGGACATGTAGTCATGGAATATTACGTGAGATGCTTTTTGACTGAATTTTCTGGGATTTACAATTTAACACTCGGCCATTTTGGCACACAAAAAAACCCCCACAAGAATGGCGCAAAAAAAACCAACATGAACTCTCGCATATCTTCAAAGCAACACAAGGGACCTATGAAAATGTAAGAAAAAAAAAAGAAGAGAAAAAGAAAAGTGGGATTGATATTGTCATAAAACAAATTACAATAGTCCACTAAACATTCATCGGCATTAACCTTAATAAAACTAGGGACAAGTATGCACGGCCATTGTTTCAACCATCATGCATCTTAGGCTATGTTCACATGTCTGAATCTCAGTGCGGACATTCTGGAGACTACGGACGCTGACATAATTTACCGGCGCTAGAACTGCACAGGAATGCGCCATCTCATAGACAGCAATGTATTCTGTGCGGAGTCTGCAGAAAGAATGAACTGGTTCATTCTTTCTGCAGACACAGAATTCGAAATATCCGTGCCGGAAACATCTGGCATTTAAATTCTGCCACGTGCACTTCACAGCAGAATCCCGTTGAATTTCCATGCACAATTTCAAGCGGAATTCCGCACGGAAATTCCGACGTGTGAACATGGCCTTAAAAGACGGCCATGTTCCATTTCGAAAGCATAAAACTAAATAAGGCTTTATGCCCAGCAGAGGCGAGTGGAATGAGTGTGTTAGGGTCCCATCCAAAGTTAGGCCACCTCCACGTGGTGGATAGGGGACATGTTTTGATCAAAAAGTGCATTAAGAGCCTCCATTTTTTGACCAAGAGTGTTGCTGCAACCTGCAACCCCCACCATCAGACATCTTATCGCTTATCCTTTGGATAGGGGATAAGATGTCTAGGGGCGGAGTACCCCTTCAACGCAGCTAAGATATATATATATATATTATTAATATATATATATTTATATATATATATATATATATTATTATTATGGATAATCCATGAAGGAAGGAAAGCGTTACTTTCCGAAACGCGTTAGTGCTTTTTGGCCTTGCGCTCTCCCTGTAGTAGTGACGTCACTCGCAGCGCTAGGTCACAGCACTCCGAAATCCACCAACAGTACAGCAAGCCAGTGAGACACCACCGGCCGGGGCAGATCTCCCGGCTAATAGGCTGACTGGAACCACGGACTCCTGAAAACTACTCCAAGCACAAAAAGTACAATGGGACAAGCTCCATACTATCAGGGACACGGACTGACAGCTTTTTCGGGATCTTTAAGCACAATATAAGGGACTAAGTAAGAAAGGAACAAGAGTGTTGATCGATTTTTTACTCTAGCCGTGCATTCTGCATCCTATGAAGAGGATACACTTGCTCTATAGGATCTTATGATGGAGACTTATGAAGAACTTCCCTCTGGGCAGAGATTCCGAGTACACTCCCCTTCAAGATTTTAGTAAGTGAGCCTCTATTATTAGGCTAGGTTCAGACTACGGAATTTCCACCTGCAATTCCGCTTTGAAATTGCAGGCGGAAATTCCACTTGCTAAAATGCACAGTGTAGTGAATGGGTTTCCGCTCACAAATTCACACTTCGGAATTTGTGAAGCGGAATGTGTGAACGGAAAATCCGCTTGGAAATTTCCACCTGAAGAATGGCGTTGCTCTTTCTTCAGGCGGAAATACTCGCAGAACACATTGCAGTCTATTGGAGACCGCAATGTCCGCGCGGTCCTAGCGCCGTCTGATTCAGTCAGCGCCGACCGCACTCGGAATCTCTGGAAATTTTCTGCCCGGAGATTCCGTAGTCTGAATCTAGCCTTACTTGTAGTTTTTTATTATTTGAGCGCCGATACACATTTCTATATACATATATATAATTATAAATTAGTAGAAATCCGCAGCACACAAAATGATGTAAAGTGCAAAAAAGAAATTCATTCCATATCTTGGTGAAAGTTACAGCGACGTTTCAACCAGCTCTCCTGGTCTTTCTCAAGCATGCTTGAGAAAGACCAGGAGAGCTGGTTGAAACGTCGCTGTAACTTTCACCAAGATATGGAATGAATTTCTTTTTTGCACTTTACATCATTTTGTGTGCTGCGGATTTCTACTAATTTATCTACATATGGACCATTGACCAGGGTTCGGTTCTGCGTGCACCATATTACCTTTTTTTTGGGGTGCTGCTTCCCTTGGATTGCTATATATAATTATATATATTTTTATTTTTTAGCATTGATTTTTTGCAGAACTATTGCTAACAATGGTGACTCTCAATAACTTTTTACACTATATAGGCCCAAACTTCATCCCTTCAGCACTTTGCTTGGTGGCGGTAACTCAAATTTTTTATCGTCATATGTAGGTCAACTGCAATACGGCACTACCAAGCCATGAAAAGTAAATATACACCGAAAAAATGTTTATTCAGATGACGGCTGTAGAGAAACTGCAAAAACTATAAAACCTTGTATGCTACAGATCAACCCTTACATTGGTGTTTCCTAACCAGGGTGTCTCCAGCTGTTGCGAAACTAAAACACCCAGCATGCCCGGACAGCCGAAGGCTGTCCGGGCATGCTGGGAGTTGTAGTTTCGCAACAGCTGGAGGCACCCTGTTTGGGAAACACTGTCTTACATCATAGAATACAATAAAGTATGATCTGTACATGAACAATGAACCGATGAATGCGTCTGGTCTCCAGCCGCTGAATAGAATACTGTATGTTGCAAATAGAATAATTTGGCAAAAAAAAAAAAAGATTGCACAATAAAGTGAAATCTTTAGTTTCGCCTTCCCTGATAATTACTGTAGTTCAGACAACAATTATTCGGGATATAATGATAGGATTAACGTTCCGATGCTATAAGCAACGAGAGGAAGAGACAGGAAATAAGGAATGAATCATCCGTGTTAAGAGGTACAATGTACAATGGAGCCTGACCTTATTAACACTCAGGATACAGAAGACTGGGGGAAACCAATACCTACTTGTACCAAAATATAAAATGCAGAATTACAGTCTCTTTTGGGAATAAGGTCATAATGGGCTTCAAAAGACATGACTGTAATGTATACAAGTACGGTGTGCAGGGATAGGCTTATGGGTCACTTTATAGGCTTTGTTCTCTTCATCTTTCCTTATTCTCCTATAAATGTCCATCACAAGCCAAAATAAAGCCTCACATAATAGAATTCATGACATTTCTCATACATAAAGATATAATCTAAAATAATAGATAGAGATAATGGCCCTCATTTATCATTGGAAACCCGACAGTTTTTTTTTTTTTTTGCGACAAGGAGCAGATATCGTGCGACAAACTGCAACAAGCCTTTCCTACGAACCCGACTCGGGGATTTTTCAAGCCGAAAAAAGGGGCGTTTCTTGATCAAAACCAAGGTTTCCAACTGATTTATTAAGAAACCCGACCAGACTTTTAGGGTTTCAGTGTCCTTTTTTTCCCACTTCTTCAAGCAGTGGGAAAAAAAAGTACACTGAAACCCTAAAAGTCTGGTCGGTTTCTAAATAAATAAGTTGGAAACCTTGGTTTTGTTAGGGAAACACCCCTTTTTAGGCTTCTAAACTCTCCGATACATGCTCTTATGTCAATAGTCATTATGCATTGTTTTCTAAACTAAAAAAAATATTGGTTATTTCTTCTGACAGGAAATTTGCTAATAACGCGAGAATTAGAAAGCTGAGACAAAAAAAAACCTGCCTGCGACCAAAAAAAAACAAAACCTGATTGCGACAAAACGTGCTACACAATAATAAATTGATAGGGAAAATGATGGTCGGGTTGAAACCAAAAAAACAAACCCAACCCTACATTTTTGATAAATCAGGGCCAATGTAAGAATAAAACTACCAATGTCCCTGTCACGATGCCGGCTGGCAGGTAGTGGACCCTCTGTGCCAGAGAGGGATTGGCGTGGACCGTGCTAGTGGACCGGTTCTAAGCCACTACTGGTTTTCACCAGAGCCCGCCGCAAAGCGGGATGGTCTTGCTGCGGCGGTAGTGACCAGGTCGTATCCACTAGCAACGGCTCACCTCTCTGGCTGCTGAAGATAGGCGCGGTACAAGGGAGTAGGCAGAAGCAAGGTCGGACGTAGCAGAAGGTCGGGGCAGGCAGCAAGGATCGTAGTCAGGGGCAACGGCAGAAGGTCTGGAAACACAGGCAAGGAACACACAAGGAACGCTTTCACTGGCACTAAGGCAACAAGATCCGGCAAGGGAGTGCAAGGGAAGTGAGGTAATATAGGGAAGTGCACAGGTGATTATCCTAATTGGAACCACTGCGCCAATCAGCGGCGCAGTGGCCCTTTAAATCGCAGAGACCCGGCGCGCGCGCGCCCTAGGGAGCGGGGCCGCGCGCGCCGGGACAGAACAGACGGGGAGCGAGTCAGGTAGGGGAGCCGGGGTGCGCATCGCGAGCGGGCGCTACCCGCATCGCGAATCGCATCCCGGCTGGCAGCGGGATCGCAGCGCCCCGGGTCAGAGGACGTGACCGGAGCGCTGCAGCGGAGAGAGTGAAGCGAGCGCTCCGGGGAGGAGCGGGGACCCGGAGCGCTCGGCGTAACAGTACCCCCCCCCTTGGGTCTCCCCCTCTTCTTGGAGCCTGAGAACCTGAGGAGCAGACTTTTGTCAAGGATGTTGTCCTCAGGTTCCCAGGATCTCTCTTCAGGACCACAACCCTCCCAGTCTACTAAAAAAAAATTTTTCCCTCTGACCTTTTTGGCAGCCAAAATTTCCTTGACCGAGAAGACGTCCGAGGAGCCGGAAACAGGAGTGGGAGGAACAGATTTGGGAGAAAAACGGTTGAGGATGAGTGGTTTGAGAAGAGAGACGTGAAAGGCATTAGGGATACGAAGAGAAGGAGGAAGAAGAAGTTTATAAGAGACAGGATTAATTTGACACAAAATTTTGAAAGGACCAAGATAGCGTGGTCCCAACTTGTAGCTAGGGACACGGAAGCGGACATATTTAGCGGAGAGCCATACCTTGTCTCCAGGGGAAAAAACGGGGGGAGCTCTTCTTTTCTTATCCGCGAACCTCTTCATGCGTGAAGAAGCCTGTAAGAGAGAATTTTGGGTCTCTCTCCATATAATGGAAAGGTCACGAGAAATTTCATCCACAGCGGGCAGACCAGAGGGCAAGGGGGTAGGGAGGGGGGGAAGAGGGTGACGGCCGTACACCACGAAAAATGGGGATTTGGAGGAAGATTCAGAGACCCTGAAGTTATACGAGAATTCGGCCCATGGAAGGAGATCTGCCCAGTCATCCTGGCGGGAGGAAACAAAATGTCGCAAATAATCACCCAAGATCTGGTTAATTCTTTCTACTTGTCCATTGGACTGGGGATGATATGCAGAGGAAAAATTTAATTTAATCTTGAGTTGTTTACAGAGAGCCCTCCAGAATTTAGACACGAATTGGACACCTCTATCCGAGACAATCTGTGTAGGCAACCCGTGAAGACGAAAAATGTGTACAAAAAATTGTTTAGCCAACTGAGGCGCAGAAGGAAGACCAGGAAGAGGGATGAAATGTGCCATTTTGGAGAATCGATCAACGACCACCCAAATAACAGTGTTGCCACGGGAAGGGGGTAAATCAGTAATAAAATCCATACCAATCAGGGACCAAGGCTGTTCGGGGACAGGCAGAGGATGAAGAAAACCAGCGGGCTTCTGGCGAGGAGTCTTATCCCGGGCACAGATAGTGCAGGCTCGCACAAAGTCCCCAACATCCGTCTCCAGAGTCGGCCACCAATAGAAGCGGGAGATGAGTTGCACAGATTTCTTGATGCCCGCATGACCTGCGAGATGGGAGGAGTGACCCCATTTGAGGATTCCGAGGCGTTGGCGTGGAGAAACAAAGGTCTTTCCTGGAGGAGTCTGCCTGATGGAGGCAGGAGAAGTGGAGATCAGGCAGTCAGGTGGAATGATGTGTTGCGGAGGGAGATCAACTTCTGAGGCATCCGAGGAACGAGAGAGAGCATCGGCCCTAATGTTCTTATCGGCAGGACGAAAGTGAATCTCAAAATTAAATCGGGCAAAGAACAGAGACCACCGGGCCTGGCGAGGATTCAGCAGTTGGGCAGACTGGAGGTAGGAGAGGTTCTTGTGGTCGGTGTAGATAATAACAGGAAATCTTGATCCCTCCAGCAGATGCCTCCATTCCTCCAGTGCTAATTTAATGGCTAGAAGCTCTCGATCCCCGATGGAGTAGTTCCTCTCCGCTGGAGAGAAGGTCCTAGAGAAAAAACCACAAGTGACAGCATGCCCGGAAGAATTTTTTTGTAGAAGAACAGCTCCAGCTCCCACTGAGGAGGCATCAACCTCCAATAGGAAGGGTTTGGAAGGGTCAGGTCTGGAGAGCACGGGAGCCGAAGAAAAGGCAGACTTGAGTCGTTTAAAGGCGTCTTCTGCTTGAGGAGGCCAGGACTTGGGATCAGCATTTTTTTTGGTTAAAGCCACGATAGGAGCCACAATGGTAGAAAAATGTGGAATAAATTGCCTGTAATAATTGGCGAACCCCAAAAAGCGTTGGATAGCACGGAGTCCGGAGGGGCGTGGCCAATCTAAGACGGCAGAGAGTTTGTCTGGATCCATCTGTAGTCCCTGGCCAGAGACCAAATATCCTAGAAAAGGAAGAGATTGGCATTCAAACAGACATTTCTCAAGTTTGGCATAGAGTTGGTTGTCACGAAGTCTCTGAAGAACCATACGGACATGCTGGCGGTGTTCTTCTAGATTGGCAGAAAAAATTAGGATATCGTCCAGATATACAACAACACAGGAGTATAACAGATCACGAAAAATTTCATTGACAAAGTCTTGGAAGACGGCAGGGGCATTGCACAGTCCAAAGGGCATGACCAGATACTCAAAGTGTCCATCTCTGGTGTTAAATGCCGTTTTCCACTCGTCCCCCTCTCTGATGCGGATGAGGTTATAGGCGCCTCTTAAGTCCAATTTAGTGAAGATGTGGGCACCTTGGAGGCGATCAAAGAGTTCGGAGATGAGGGGTAAGGGGTAGCGGTTCTTAACCGTGATTTTATTAAGACCGCGGTAGTCAATGCAAGGACGTAGGGAGCCATCTTTTTTGGACACAAAGAAAAATCCGGCTCCGGCAGGAGAGGAGGATTTACGGATAAAGCCCTTTTTTAGATTCTCCTGGACGTATTCGGACATGGCAAGAGTCTCTGGGGCAGAGAGAGGATAAATTCTGCCCCGGGGTGGAGTAGTACCCGGGAGGAGGTCGATAGGGCAATCATAAGGCCTGTGAGGAGGTAGAGTCTCAGCTTGTTTTTTGCAGAAAACATCCGCGAAGTCCATATAGGCCTTAGGGAGACCGGTTACTGGAGGAACCACAGAGTTACGGCAAGGGTTACTGGGAACCGGTTTTAGACAGTTCTTGGAACAAGAGGACCCCCAACTCTTGATCTCCCCAGTGGACCAATCCAGGGTTGGGGAATGAAGTTGAAGCCAGGGAAGTCCAAGGAGAATTTCTGAGGTGCAATTGGGGAGGACCAAAAGTTCAATCCTCTCATGATGAGATCCGATGCTCATAAGAAGGGGCTCCGTGCGGAAACGTATGGTACAGTCCAATCTTTCATTATTTACACAATTGATGTAGAGGGGTCTGGCGAGACTGGTCACCGGGATGTTGAACCTGTAGACGAGAGAGGCCAAAATAAAATTTCCTGCAGATCCAGAGTCCAAGAAGGCCACCGTAGAGAAGGAGAAGGCAGAGGCAGACATCCGCACAGGCACAGTAAGACGTGGAGAAGCAGAGAAGACATCAAGGACTGTCTCACCTTTGTGCGGAGTCAGCGTACGTCTTTCCAGGCGGGGAGGACGGATAGGACAATCCCTCAGGAAGTGTTCGGTACTAGCACAGTACAGGCAGAGGTTCTCCATACGGCGTCGTGTCCTCTCTTGAGGTGTCAGGCGAGACCGGTCGACCTGCATAGCCTCCACGGCGGGAGGCACAGGAACAGATTGCAGGGGACCAGAGGAGAGGTGAGCCGAGGAGACGAAACGCCTCGTGCGAACAGAGTCCATATCTTGGCGGAGTTCCTGACGCCTTTCAGAAAAACGCATGTCAATGCGAGTGGCTAGGTGAATAAGTTCATGTAGATTAGCAGGAATTTCTCGTGCGGCCAGAACATCTTTAATGTTGCTGGATAGGCCTTTTTTGAAGGTCGCGCAGAGGGCCTCATTATTCCAGGACAATTCTGAAGCAAGTGTACGGAACTGTACGGCATACTCGCCAACGGAAGAATTACCCTGGACCAGGTTCAACAGGGCAGTCTCAGCAGAAGAGGCTCGGGCAGGTTCCTCAAAGACACTTCGGATTTCCGAGAAGAAGGAGTGTACAGAGGCAGTGACGGGGTCATTGCGGTCCCAGAGCGGTGTGGCCCATGACAGGGCTTTTCCGGACAGCAGACTGACTACGAAAGCCACCTTAGACCTTTCAGTGGGAAACAGGTCCGACATCATCTCCAGATGCAGGGAACATTGGGAAAGAAAGCCACGGCAAAACTTAGAGTCCCCATCAAATTTATCCGGCAAGGATAAGCGTATCCCAGGAGCGGCCACTCGCTGCGGAGGAGGTGCAGGAGCTGGCGGAGGAGATGACTGCTGAAGCTGTGGTAGTAACTGTTGTAGCATAACGGTCAGTTGAGACAGCTGTTGGCCTTGTTGCGCAATCTGTTGTGACTGCTGGGCGCCCACCGTGGTGAGGTCAGCGACAACTGGCAGAGGAACTTCAGCGGGATCCATGGCCGGATCTACTGTCACGATGCCGGCTGGCAGGTAGTGGACCCTCTGTGCCAGAGAGGGATTGGCGTGGACCGTGCTAGTGGACCGGTTCTAAGCCACTACTGGTTTTCACCAGAGCCCGCCGCAAAGCGGGATGGTCTTGCTGCGGCGGTAGTGACCAGGTCGTATCCACTAGCAACGGCTCACCTCTCTGGCTGCTGAAGATAGGCGCGGTACAAGGGAGTAGGCAGAAGCAAGGTCGGACGTAGCAGAAGGTCGGGGCAGGCAGCAAGGATCGTAGTCAGGGGCAACGGCAGAAGGTCTGGAAACACAGGCAAGGAACACACAAGGAACGCTTTCACTGGCACTAAGGCAACAAGATCCGGCAAGGGAGTGCAAGGGAAGTGAGGTAATATAGGGAAGTGCACAGGTGATTATCCTAATTGGAACCACTGCGCCAATCAGCGGCGCAGTGGCCCTTTAAATCGCAGAGACCCGGCGCGCGCGCGCCCTAGGGAGCGGGGCCGCGCGCGCCGGGACAGAACAGACGGGGAGCGAGTCAGGTAGGGGAGCCGGGGTGCGCATCGCGAGCGGGCGCTACCCGCATCGCGAATCGCATCCCGGCTGGCAGCGGGATCGCAGCGCCCCGGGTCAGAGGACGTGACCGGAGCGCTGCAGCGGAGAGAGTGAAGCGAGCGCTCCGGGGAGGAGCGGGGACCCGGAGCGCTCGGCGTAACAGTCCCAAAGTCAGCCATGTCATCCAGTTCCAAGTTAATGGAAACAGACCCTCAATAACAGATTGTTAAGCCTCCTAACATTCACATTAAAATAGGAATAACCCTCTGGAAAATTTACTTTTTTATTGTAGATTTTACATTTATGTCTCTAGTAAATGTAATTGTCACATAGCTTAGGTGCTTTAAAGGGTATTCCTATAGTACCCTGACACAGTAGTTTCCCCAATGAGCCCCTTATACAGTCGTTTCCCCACTAATAGTATCCTGGTACAGTAGTTACCTCCCAATAGGGCCCTTACACTGTAGTTTACTCCTTAATAGTGCCCTCTTCCAGTAGTTACCTCTACCAATGCCCCACATAGTAGTTAGTCTGCCTAATAGTGCCCCCACACAGTAGTTGGGCCCCAGCATAGTAGGTAGCCTCCAAAAACTAGTTATTCCCCCAGTTATGGCCTGGAATTTATTTTCTACACATATTGTGGTACTGGATTCAATAAGGATATTAATTGTCCCCATAAATATGTGGTTGCCCAGTACGGGAGGTGTTACCCCATGCTCCTGCTGTCCTGTCAGGCAGCCTCCTTCAGTGTCCCCAAGGCCCCCCTGCACTTGTTTCCCCATTGTAAATATGTGTTATAAATGTAATGTTGAGTTATACTATGTGATATGTCATGTGATTGTTACCCAGGAGGTACCAGTGACTAGGTGATCCCAAGAGTGACATATGGGCTCCCTGCTAGTCTCCCCCATATAAGCCCTGGGTGGAGCTAGCTTCTCTCTCTTTCTTTACAAGTCTTTGCTGAGGTCCAGTGCAGTCGCCTAGTGTGTGTGTCCAGAGTGTTGGAGACCTCAAAGTCAAGTCCTGCAGCCACCATCAATTCAAGAAAGGTAAAGTCACAGTTTTATGAGTCAAGTCAAGTCAATCCCTGTCATCTGTCAAGTCAGCGTGGTCTGCATTCAATTGTCAAGTCCTGCTACAAGTCCCAGCAAGCCCTTAAGATCTCTGCGTCACTGGTCACCTCCTTGGGCCCTGGCTGAACTGTATAGACTTTACCAACAGTCTACCCTCAGTAAAGCTACCGTTGTCCGTAACTTGGCGTCGTAGTCTTTATTGCCCCTGTGCCCAGCCCAGGATCCAGCGGTATACCTTCAGGTGGTTATAGGCTAAACCACACCCTGGCATCATGAATACAAGGGGTTAATGCCATCTGCCCCTAGGGTAACAACATATGCCCTCATCACACCCATCTATCACAACTTTTGGCATCACGAACAGGATATGGGCGTGTGCCTTATGCCACAAGTCCTCCCCCCTAGTCTGAACTGTGTCGTCCAATATTGTCCAAAGTATGGCAAGGGCCGGAAGAACTGACCAATCAGAATGGGCATTCACTGGTACAACACCTGTATTCTTGAAGTGCATGCACGAAATTCCTGTCTGGTAGCACCCCCTACAGTACAGGGAAGTATTACATGTTCTGTACTAATTACCGGTGCCAGAATTAGCTTCTGCTCCTTTAGACACCAGATGAGGGTGGCTCCATGTAACTTTTTTGGGACACTGCGTGTACTGTACAGGACCCCTAAGAAGCTCCTGTCCTCTACATAGACAGTGATTTACAGCTCCCAGCAGATCTTTCTCACTATTATATGTAAGGACTTGCTTTATCTGTATTAGTTATTTACTTATTTTTCTTTATTCCTCAATTTTTCCTATTTTTGGATGTTATTTTGGTGTATTCAGAACCAATTACCAGGTTTCCATACAGTTATGGTGTCAACATACAATGGTTTCAACATACAATGGTCATCCTGGAACCAATTAATATTGTAACTTGATGGACCACTGTATAGAAAAAGTTTATAAAACACATAAACACATAAAAATGAAGAAAACAGAAAATATATAGAGAGTATATATATATATATATATATATATATATATATATACCTCTAAGACCCGACGCCCTAAGTGGCTTTGAAGCAAGTGCAGTGGCATTGCTAGGGCTGCTAGGACTACAGGTGACGTCTTCTCTATAGTGAGGGGAATACACAATGATATCAGTGACTACAGGTGACGTCTTCTCTGTAGTGAGGAGAATACACAATGATATCAGTGACTACAGGTGGCGTCTTCTCTATAGTGATGTGAATACACAATGATATCAGTGACTACAGATGACGTCTTCTCTATAGTGAGGAGAATACACAATGATATCAGTGATTACAGGTGACGTCTTCTCTATAGTGAGGAGAATACACAATGATATCAGTGACTACAGGTGACGTCTTCTCTATAGTGAGGAGAATACACAATGTTATCAGTGATTAAAGGTGACGTCTTCTCTATAGTGAGGAGAATACACAATGATATCAGTGACTACAGGTGACGTCTTCTCTATAGTGAGGAGAATACACAATGATATCAGTGACTACAGGTGATGTCTTCTCTATAGTGAGGAGAATACACAATGATATCAGTGATTACAGGTGACGTCTTCTCTATAGTGAGGAGAATACACAATGATATCAGTGACTACAGGTGATGTCTTCTCTATAGTGAGGAGAATACACAATGATATCAGAGACTACAGGTGACGTCTTCTCTATAGTGAGGAGAATACACAATGATATCAGTGACTACAGGTTGCGTCTTCTCTATAGTGAGGAGAATACACAAGGATATCAGTGATTACAGGTGACGTCTTCTCTACAGTAAGGAGAATACACAATGATATCAGTGACTACAGGTGACGTCTTCTCTATAGGGAGGAGAATACACAATGATATCAGTGACTACAGGTGACGTCTTCTCTATAGTGAGGAGAATACACAATGATATCAGTGATTACAGGTGACGTCTTCTCTACAGTGAGGAGAATACACAATGATATCAGTGATTACAGGTGACGTCTTCTCTACAGTGAGGAGAATACACAATGATATCAGTGACTACAGGTGAGGTCTCTATATTGAGGAGAATACACAATGATATCAGTGACTACAGGTGATATCTTCTCTATAGTGAGGAGAATACACAATGATATCAGTGATTACAGGTGACGTCTTCTCTACAGTGAGGAGAATACACAATGATATCAGTGATTACAGGTGACGTCTTCTCTACAGTGAGGAGAATACACAATGATATCAGTGACTACAGGTGAGGTCTCTATATTGAGGAGAATACACAATGATATCAGTGATTACAGGTGACGTCTTCTCTACAGTGAGGAGAATACACAATGATATCAGTGATTACAGGTGACGTCTTCTCTACAGTGAGGAGAATACACAATGATATCAGTGACTACAGGTGAGGTCTCTATATTGAGGAGAATACACAATGATATCAGTGACTACAGGTGATATCTTCTCTATAGTGAGGAGAATACACAATGATATCAGTGACTACAGGTGACGTCTTCTCTATAGTGAGGAGAATACACAATGATATCAGTGATTACAGGTGACGTCTTCTCTACAGTGAGGAGAATACACAATGATATCAGTGATCACAGGTGACGTCTTCCCTATAGTGAGAAGAATACACAATGATATCAGTGATTACAGGTGAGGTCTCTATATTGAGGAGAATACACAATGATATCAGTGACTACAGGTGATATCTTCTCTATAGTGAGGAGAATACACAATGATATCAGTGATTACAGGTGACGTCTTCTCTACAGTGAGGAGAATACACAATGATATCAGTGATTACAGGTGACGTCTTCTCTACAGTGAGGAGGATACACAATGATATCAGTGACTACAGGTGATGTCTTCTCTATAGTGAGGAGAATACACAATGATATCAGTGACTACAGGTGACGTCTTCTCTATAGTGAGGAGAATACACAATGATATCAGTGACTACAGGTTACGTCTTCTCTATAGTGAGGAGAATACACAATGATATCAGTGATTACAGGTGACGTCTTCTCTATATTGAGGAGAATACACAATGATATCAGTGACTACAGGTGATGTCTTCTCTATAGTGAGGAGAATACACAATGATATCAGTGATTACAGGTGACGTCTTCTCTACAGTGTGGAGAATACACAATGTTATCAGTGACTACAGGTGACGTCTTCTCTACAGTGAGGAGAATACGCAATGATATCAGTGACTACAGGTGACGTCTTCTCTACAGTGAGGAGAATACACAATGATATCAGTGACTACAGGTGACGTCTTCTCTATAGTGAGGAGAATACACAATGATATCAGTGACTACAGGTGACGTCTTCTCTATAGTGAGGAGAATACACAATGATATCAGTGACTACAGGTGATGTCTTCTCTACAGTATAGTCTTTCCTTATCTAATTCAGTTGGTACATATCACCGGAACTTGTTCTAGCTAAATTTTCCCTCTGTAGAACTTGAGTAGAACCCAGATGGTATGAAAACAATAATTATTTTAACCCAATGATGATAATATAACCCAATACCCAATACTAAAGTGAAAGTAAAAATCTGTGGTAGCTCAAAGAAGCTCATAGAACCCTGCAGTGTGATCGCAGGGGTTCAGTAAGCTAAAATGGCAGAGGAGGGTCCGATTGGCGACTAACTGATGTGGCCCGGCATAGCGAGACTAGATCAGTGGATCGCTGATCACACTGTATAATGCTATGCCATAGGCATGGCATTATACAGTGAATGTAATCTAATGATTGCATATAAAATATGAAAGTCCACAATGGGGACTTAAAAAGTGTAAAATAGAAATTTAAAAAATTCCCTAAAATAAATAAAACTCCATCCCCTAATACAAAATAAAACTACCCTTATTTTTCATCTTACAAAAAAAGAAGAAAAATTTACATATTTGGTATCTCCGCGTGCGTAATTGTCCAAACTACTAAAATATAATGTTTATGATCCTGCACGTTAAACAGCATAACAGTAAAAAAAAATACCAAACGCCAAGAGTACTGATTTTTTATTGCATTATATATCAGAATTTTTTTTTATGAAAAGCGATCAAATATGGGGATAGATACACTATATATATATATATATATATATATATATATATATATATATCTGGTTGAAATGTTTTAATGAATTCATTTGTTTTCAGCTTTCTAATTCATAGTAATGGAGAAAAGGTATAAAATTCCTCCCTCTACATTGTTCAGTCAGTTCCTATAGAAGTTAAAAAAATTAGGGCTCTAAGATTAAAATGCTGAGGATACTGTAATAATATACATTCTACTTGTAGCATTAGATCTCACCACTAGATGGCATCAGAGAATATGGTGAAGACTATTGAATAGCAGGCCCCATAGAAAGCTATGGCACTGGTTTTACTGGAATGTGTATGGAAGCCTGAGTGGGTTAAATTAAATCTGAAACATGTCTATCTTCAGCATATTATAGTGCAATGAGCTAAAACTTTGGATAGAAACTTATATATGTTCACATGATAGACTGTTCCTAGAGTAAGTTTATGGCGTTGTGATATTCACACTATCGGAGATACTGAGCCAGTGTATTTTTCAATCTTTAGCCTGATGCGGATTTGTTTACATCTTAGTATTCTTAGTACCCTGACTTATCTTTGTAACTTGCACATTAGCATTTAATTGGTATCTTGTGTACATAGAAAAGCAAGGCTGGTGCAAGGATTTTTGCCACCCTAGGAAAAACCTTAACCCCTTAAAGGACATAGCCCATTTTCACCTTAAAGGGGTACTCCGGCGAAAAACTTTTTTTTTTTAATCAACTGGTGCAAGAAAGTTAAACACAGATTTGTAAATTACTTCTATTAAAAATTCTTAATCCTTCCTGCACTTATTAGCTGCTGAATACTACAACGGAAATTCTTTTCGTTTTGAAACACAGAGCTCTCTGCTGACATTATGAGCACAGTGCTCTCTGCTGACATCTCTGTCCATTTTAGGAACTCTCCAGAGCAGCATATGTTTGCTATGGGGATTTTCTTCTACTCTGCACAGTTCCTAAAATGGACAGAGATGTCAGCAGAGAGCACTGTGCTCATGATGTCAGCAGAGAGCTCTGTGTTCCAAACGGAAAATCATTTCCACTGTAGTATTCAGCAACTGTATTATGGCACCAGTTGATAAAAAAAAAAAAAAAAGTTTTTCACGGGAGTACCCCTTTAAGGCCAATTATATTTTTGCGTTTTGGTTTTTTTCCTCCTTGCCTTGTAAATGTCATAACTCTTTTATATTTCCATTCCCAGACCCATGTGAGGGGCTTGTTTTTTGCATGACCAGTTGTACTTTGTAATTACATCACTCATTTAACCCTAAAATGTATGGTAAACCCCCCAAAAATATTTTTGTGTAAGGAAATTTTAACAAAAATCATGATTTTGCACATTTGGGGGGGGGGTTCATTTTCTACACTTTACGGTAAAAATTACATGTTTTCTTTATTCTCTGGGTCAATATGATTAAAATGATACCCATGGTTACTGCTTTTAGAAAGTCTGAAACTTTTTTTTTTACAAAATCAGTATGTTTAAAATTTTGACCACCTCGAACTTTCTTATTTTTCCATATTCAGGGATGTGTGGGGGGTTCATTTTTTGCGCCATGATCTTTAGTTTGTTTTGATACCACGTTTGCAGATATGTGACTTTTTGATCGCTTTTTATTACATTTGTTTGCAGTTTTATGTGACAAAAAAGCATGCATTTTTTACTTTATTTTTTTTTACGTTTACGCCTTTCGCCGTAGGGCATCATTAACATTATATTTTTATAGTTTGGACATTAACGCATGCAACGATACCAAATGTGTTTTTTATTTACCATTTTTGTACGCTTTTTTGTATTAATATGGGGAAAAGGGGTGATTTAAAACTTTATTGGGGGATTAAAAAAAAAAAATTCTTTCTTTTCCAACATAGGGCATAGCTGTTACGCCTAGCGCTCCGGGTCCCCGCTCCTCCCCGGAGCGCTTACGGCGTCTCTCTCTCCGCAGCGCCCCGGTCGGTCCCGCTGACCGGGAGCGCTGCACTGTCATGGCCGTCGGGGATGCGATTCGCACAGCGGGACGCGCCCGCTCGCGAATCGCATCCCAGGTCACTTACCCGTTCCCGTCCCCTGCTGTCATGTGCTGGCGCGCGCGGCTCCGCTCTCTAGGGCGCGCGCGCGCCAGCTCCCTGAGACTTAAAGGGCCAGTGCACCAATGATTGGTGCCTGGCCCAATTAGCTTAATTGGCTTCCACCTGCTCCCAGACTATATCTGATCTCTGCCCCTGCACTCCCCTGCCGGATCTTGTTGCCTTTGAGCCTAGTGAAAGCGTTACTGTGTTTATCCATACCGTGTATTGACCTCTTGCTATTGCCTTATTGACTACGATTCTTGCTGCCTGCCCCGACCTTCTGCTACGTCCGACCTTGCTCTTGTCTACTCCCTTGTACCGCGCCTATCTTCAGCAGTCAGAGAGGTTGAGCCGTTGCTAGTGGATACGACCTGGTCACTACCGCCGCAGCAAGACCATCCCGCTTTGCGGCGGGCTCTGGTGAAAACCAGTAGTGACTTAGAACCGGTCCACTAGCACGGTCCACGCCAATCCCTCTCTGGCACAGAGGATCCACCTCCTGCCAGCCGGCATCGTGACAGTAGATCCGGCCATGGATCCCGCTGAGGTTCCCCTGCCTTCTATCTCTGATCTCACCACGGTGGTCGCCCAGCAATCCCGACAGATCGCCCATCTAACCCACCAGCTGTCGGAAGTGTCCACCATGGTGCAGCAACATCAGTCGCAACTTCTGCCTCTGCTACAGCAGCAACCATCTCCTCCGCCAGCTCCTGCACCCCTTCCGCAGCGAGTGGCCACTCCTAGCCTCCGCTTGTCCCTGCCGGACAAATTTGATGGGGACTCTAAGTTTTGCCGTGGCTTTCTTTCGCAATGTTCCCTGCACTTGGAGATGATGTCGGACCAGTTTCCCACTGAAAGGTCTAAGGTGGCTTTCGTAGTCAGCCTTCTGTCTGGAAAAGCCCTGTCATGGGCCACACCGCTCTGGGACCGCGATGACCCCGTCACTGCCTCTGTACACTCCTTCTTCTCGGAAATTCGAAGTGTCTTTGAGGAACCTGCCCGAGCCTCTTCTGCTGAGACTGCCCTGCTGAACCTGGTCCAGGGTAATTCTTCCGTTGGCGAGTACGCCATACAATTCCGTACTCTTGCTTCTGAACTATCCTGGAATAATGAGGCCCTCTGCGCGACCTTTAAAAAAGGCCTATCCAGCAACATTAAAGATGTTCTGGCCGCACGAGAAATTCCTGCTAACCTGCATGAACTCATTCATCTAGCCACTCGCATTGACATGCGTTTTTCTGAGAGACATCAAGAGCTCCGCCAGGAAAAAGACTTAGATCTCTGGGCACCTCTCCCACAGTCTCCGTTGCAATCTACGCCTAGGCCTCCCGCCGAGGAGGCCATGCAAGTGGACCGGTCTCGCCTGACCCAGGAGGAGAGGAATCGCCGTAGGGAAGAAAATCTTTGTCTGTACTGTGCCAGTACCGAACATTTCTTGGTGGATTGCCCTATCCGTCCTCCACGTCTGGGAAACGCACGCTCGCACCCAGCTCTCGTGGGTGTGGCGTCCCTTGATTCAAAGTCGGCTTCTCCACGTCTCACGGTGCCCGTGCGGATTTCTCCTTCAGCCAACTCCTCCCTCTCAGCCGTGGCCTGCCTGGACTCTGGTGCCTCTGGGAATTTTATTCGGGAGTCCTTGGTGAATAAATTCCACATCCCGGTGACCCGTCTCGTCAAGCCACTCTACATTTCCGCGGTCAACGGAGTCATGTTGGATTGCACCGTGCGTTACCGCACGGAGCCCCTCCTAATGTGCATCGGACCTCATCACGAAAAAATTGAGTTTTTTGTTCTCTCCAATTGCACTTCCGAAATTCTCCTTGGACTACCCTCGCTTCAACACCATTCCCCAACCCTGGATTGGTCCACAGGGGAGATCAAGAGCTGGGGTACCTCTTGTTTCAAGGACTGCCTTAAACCGGTTCCCAGTACTCCCTGCCGTGACCCTGTGGTTCCCCCTGTATCCGGTCTCCCTAAGGTCTTTATGGACTCTGCCTGCCATAAGAAGTGCCTCTCCCCCCCTCCCAGTCCAGTCAGGCAAGCCTCGGTGCCTCCTCATGGCCCCCGTCCTGGTGTCACGCTGCCCCGTGCCAGGCCTCGCCCTCTGCCCTCCCTCCCCATTCCCACTCCTGCTGTACTGCCTGCTGTTGAGGAATCCCTCCTTTCTTTCCCGGTGTCCTCATCCCAGGGGAGGCAGTTACCGGACAAAGAGAAGGGGAGACCTAAGGGGGGGGGTACTGTTACGCCTAGCGCTCCGGGTCCCCGCTCCTCCCCGGAGCGCTTACGGCGTCTCTCTCTCCGCAGCGCCCCGGTCGGTCCCGCTGACCGGGAGCGCTGCACTGTCATGGCCGTCGGGGATGCTATTCGCACAGCGGGACGCGCCCGCTCGCGAATCGCATCCCAGGTCACTTACCCTTTCCCGTCCCCTGCTGTCATGTGCTGGCGCGCGCGGCTCCGCTCTCTAGGGCGCGCGCGCGCCAGCTCCCTGAGACTTAAAGGGCCAGTGCACCAATGATTGGTGCCTGGCCCAATTAGCTTAATTGGCTTCCACCTGCTCCCAGACTATATCTGATCTCTGCCCCTGCACTCCCCTGCCGGATCTTGTTGCCTTTGAGCCTAGTGAAAGCGTTACTGTGTTTATCCATACCGTGTATTGACCTCTTGCTATTGCCTTATTGACTACGATTCTTGCTGCCTGCCCCGACCTTCTGCTACGTCCGACCTTGCTCTTGTCTACTCCCTTGTACCGCGCCTATCTTCAGCAGTCAGAGAGGTTGAGCCGTTGCTAGTGGATACGACCTGGTCACTACCGCCGCAGCAAGACCATCCCGCTTTGCGGCGGGCTCTGGTGAAAACCAGTAGTGACTTAGAACCGGTCCACTAGCACGGTCCACGCCAATCCCTCTCTGGCACAGAGGATCCACCTCCTGCCAGCCGGCATCGTGACAATAGCACTGATCAGTATTATCGGCGATCTTCTGCTGTGGTCTGCTGAAAGGCAGATCAGTGCAGAAGACCCCGGGAGATGGACAGACGCAGGTGAGGGGACCTCTGATCAAAGAAATAAGGGGTCAGGGAGAGAGATGCCCCACCTGGTGGGATCAGAGGGGAGGGGGGAATGGAGTTTCCCTCCAAAGAAGCAGATAAGACTTAAAATGCTGGACTCAACTGTTGTTCAATGCTGTGCAACAACCTGACAAGACCATCCTAAGAACAGCTGGAACTCACTCTCATGGACTGCTATATCATCATGCTGTAAAAACTTCATCTTTTGTTTTCTGAACTTGTCTTGCTAAACTCTTTTATATATTTTTGTACCTGTATGTCATTTGTTTTTGTATTTTTATATATAGTCAGCACTGTGATACCTTTTATCAGATTAAATGTTTAATTAATCAGCTCTGGTCTTTGATCTCTAAATATATGAGCTCACCTTTCTGAAGGCAGCTCTGGTGGAAATACGTTTATCTAAGGGTTAATTTGGTGACTTGCTGGGACTAGTAGTGGATACCCAGAGGTCTGGTGGCTTTAACCCTTGCACCATCACACTCTCTCTAATGTCTTGGCTGGACCGATAGGGTGTGATCGTGACAACTGGTGGCAGCGTCGGGATATATTTAGAGATTTTTAGTGCTTGCTGGATTTTACCTGCAAGGAAATCTTAGCACTAAAAAGAAATTGCATACATATTCTTGTGTGTAAATTCCAAAGACAGAGCTCAGTGCTGGTTTAAAAGACATACAAAAAGAGTGCAAGACAGTTCTGTCCTCCCCATCTCCTGTTTTACCTCCTCTGTCTCATCTCGGAAATATGGAGGCATATCGCAAGCAGTCCAAGCCTGCACTGGAGCTAATGTGCCAAGAAAAGGACATCCCTATTGCAGGAAAGAACAAGGAACAACTTATTGCTGATCTTGTGGAGTATGATGCCCATGCAGAAGAGCTGAGTGACATGAGGCAAAGTCCTACAGCTGGAACTGCCATCCAAGGACTGATATCTCCTGGGGAATACAACATTACTCCCCATCAGGACAGTACTCCACATGAGGCCTTGGACTCTTATATGCGGACTGCCTTACAACACCTTGGGAATGTGGATGCCAATTTGAAACTCCAACTGCTTCTCCAGTTCCAGACTGCAGAGATAGAGGCACGGGCTTCAGAGAGAGAGGCACAGATACGAGCTGCAGAGAGAGAGGCCCAGATACGAGCTGCAGAGAGAGAGAGGCCCAGCTGAGGCAAGAACTGGAGGTTCTGAGGCTGAGAGGGGATGCTTCATCCGCACGGAGTGATGTGCAGGATCAAGGAGACCACAAACCCCGCTTGGAACATTTCCCCATGTTGGAGAAAGATGGTGATCTGGATGTGTTCCTGAGGGGATTTGAAAAGGTTTGCCGGCAGTTCCATCTACCTAAGGAACAGTGGGGACGATATCTAACCCCACGGCTGCGAGGGAAAGCCCTTGATGTGTTTGCTTCTCTTTCCTCTGAGAGTGACCAGGACTATGAGGCAATAACATCTGCCCTGCTCAAAAGTTTTAATCTGACTCCAGAGACTTATCGGAAAAAGTTTCGGACTTTGCCACAAAGTGCCACAGAAAGCTGCACTCAACATGCAGGTCAGCTAAGGACTGCATTCAGGCAATGGACTGGGGGCCTACAAGTCACTACCTATGAGGCCCTGGAGGACTTGATGGTCCTGGATCAGTTTCTCCAAACACGGAGCTTTGAAGCCAGAGAGTGGATTTTGGACCGCAAGCCCAAGACAGCAGCGGAAGCAGCAGAACTAGGAGATGACTTTGCCAACAACCGGGCGCCAGCAGCAAAGCGTGGATCTGCACAAGCTGGAGCAAGTACTTGGAGGGGAGCCACACAACCACAAAGCGCCACCAGGTCAGCCGGGAAATTCTTGCCATCATTCCCAAAAGCAACAGGAGCCACATTGGGTCAGGGGGACACCCGCCGATGTTGCAGATGCAACAATATTGGGCACCTGAGTGCCACTTGCCCCAACAAAAATAATTCTCCACCAGTAGCTGGAGGACACACAGCCGTTCTTCTGGTGTCCGGAGCGGTGGAGAAAAGAGCGGATAACCTGCAGAGTGTAACTGTGGGTGACCGGGTGACAGTGGGTTTGCGAGATTCTGGAGCCTCCTTTACCTTGGTGTGGCCTGAAGTGGTGGATACAGAGGACATCATCACCTCTCACAGACTTGACAAAAAAGAAGGTGTCCAAGCAAATTACCTGGACTGAGGATTGTGATAAGTCCTTCATTGCCCTCAAGACTGCATTGTTGTCACAGCGAGCGCTCTGGCCTCCACCTCCGGACCGGAGCGCCCGCTGCCTGTGTTTCCCCTTCTGGGGTCCCGGTGTCTCCCGGTCAAACACACTGACCGGGAGCGCGGGTCTCAGCCTGGCTAGCGTGGCGGCTGGTCCCCGCTCACGCGCCGCGTCCCCGTTAAGCTTACCTGCTCCCCGTGCTGCGTCCCTGGTTCCTGGCGCACGCCGGCTTCAGTAAATTTAAAGGGCCAGCGCACCAGTAATTGGTGCGCTGGTTCCACACCTCCCTTGTCAATTCCCAATAAAAGACACCTGCCCCTTCCTGCCCTTGCCGGATCTTTGTGCCTTGTGCCTCTGAGAAAGCGTTCCCTACAGTGTTATTGCCTAACCAGTTGCCGAACCCTTGCTACCGTATACTCGCCTGTGAAGCCTTGCCGCCTGCCCTGACCTCTGCTACGTCCGACTATGCTCTTGCCTGCTCCCTGTGTACCACGCCATATCAGACACCAGAGAGGTCGAGTTGCTATTGGAGGATACGACCTGGTGGTTACCGCCGCAGCAAGTCCATCCCGCCACAAAAACCAGTAACCACTTAGAACCGGTCCTCTGGTACAACCCGCGTCATCGCCTCTCTGGTTCAGAGGATCCACTTCCAGTCCTGCCGGTACGTGACAATTGTCCAACTCTCCGGTCCTCCAGGCCCCAGATTTCAGTAGGAGGTTTGTGGTACAAACAGATGCTTCCAATTTTGGGCTGGGGGCTGTTCTTAGCCAATAAACTCCAATGGAGAAGAACACCCCATACTCTACCTTAGTAGGAAGCTATTGCCTAGAGAAGTGGCCTATGCGATCATAGAGAAGGAATGTCTAGCTGTGGTCTGGACTTTGCAAAAATTACAGCCATACCTGTATGGCAGGGATTTTACTGTCATAACTGATCACAACCCTCTACATTGGTTGGACCGAGTGTCAGGTAACAATGGAAAATTGCTTCGCTGGAGTCTTATCCTCCAACAATATAATTTCACTGTCCAACACAGGAAAGGAAGCCTGCATCAAAATGCAGATGGATTATCGCGTCAGGGAGAAATAGACGGTTAATGGAGACAGATCTATCAGCCTGGAAGAGGCGAGATCTCTCTGTCTCTATCTTAAGGGGGAGGTGTCAGGCCCAAGGCCTGATTATGGAAACATACATGTGTTTTATAAGACATGGGTGAGGGGTCATTCAGATGGTGTATCCTTTGTTTTTTGTGTATTGCATTTTATTGGGGGGTCTGGCTGTTTGTTTGTATCTCCTTTGAAGTCATGCACTCTGGTCTCATCATATGATCAAAGAGATAAGGGGTCAGGAAGAGAGATGCCCCACCTGGTGGGATCAGAGGGGAGGGGGGGAATGGAGTTTCCCTCCAAAGAAGCAGACAAGACTTAAAATGCTGGACTCAACTGTTGTTCAATGCTGTGCAACAAGCTGACAAGACCATCCTAAGAACAGCTGGAACTCACTCTCATGGACTGCTATATCATCATGCTGTAAGAACTTCATCTTTTGTTTTCTGAACTTGCCTTGCTAAACTCTTTCATATTTTTGTAACTGTATGTCATTTGTTTATTTTTATGCATAGCACTGTGATACCTTTTATCAGATTAAATGTTTAATTAATCAGTTCTGGTCTTTGATCTCTAAATATATGAGCTCACCTTTCTGAAGGCAGCTCTGGTGGAAACACGTTTATCTAAGGGTTCATTTGGTGATTTGCTGGGACTAGTAGTGGATACCCAGAGGTCTGGCGGCTTGAACCCTTGCACCATCACACTCTCTCTAATGTGACTATATATATAAAAATACAGAAACAAATGACATACAGGTACAAAAATATATAAAAGAGTTTAGCAAGACAAGTTCAGAAAACAAAAGATGAAGTTCTTACAGCATGATGATATAGCAGTCCATGAGAGTGAGTTCCAGCTGTTCTTAGGATGGTCTTGTCAGCTTGTTGCACAGCATTGAACAACAGTTGAATCCAGCATTTTAAGTCTTATCTGCTTCTTTGGAGGGAAACTCCATTCCCCCCCTCCCCTCTGATCCCACCAGATGGGGCATCTCTCTTCCTGACCCCTTATCTCTTTGATCATGTGATGAGACCAGAGTGCATGACTTCAAAGGAGATACAAACAAACAAACAGCCAGACCCCCCAATAAAATGCAATACACAAAAAAACAAAGTATACACCATCTAAATGACCCCTCACCCATGTCTTATAAAACACATGTATGTTTCCATAATCAGGCCTTGGGCCTGACATATATGATTGGTGACAGGCACACAGAATGTATTGATCGGCCGCGCTGCCCATATTTTTTAATCCCAAATGTCCCTTCTGTGTCCCACAGACACTTTCAAATAAAGCTATTAATGCACAAAAAGCCCAGGAATGAGACTTCTGAATGGGTTCTCGCTGTAAAATTCCCTGCAGACGAGCTGGGCCGAGAGTGTGTGTGCGTCCCTGCCAGGGCTCAAGTCCTACAGGAATGCAAGGGGACTGAGTTCCTGCACTTTTTCCACAGCAGGAACACCATTCCCATTAGCAAGAGTCCTGCAGGACCAACCCTTGAGTGGAAATCTTGGGTGAGTTCCCACACTTTTTTTTCCCAGGACGTGACCCTGGTCCCAGCCAATGAACAACCGGGAGAAGCTGCCGAACTGACTGAGATTCCAATGCACATGCATCTCATAGTTTACTACAATCTCGCGGTAAACTTTAACACATTGGCAGGCACCATAAACACAAACATAGGAAAGAAAGGAAAATATGCATCGTAGACACTTTTACACAGCACTGATCTCTGCTATGTATTGTGTTATGTATTGTCTTTTATGTATGTCTAGTACCACTAGATGGCTCTGTAGCTGTGAGGTTCTGAAATAGTAGAGCAACGACAGTTACTATATCTTGTTTGTCATATGTATAAATCTCTTTGGTTTCCCTTTCGTTCTCCATATTGTTTGACCAGTAAACAGACAGAAACCAATGCTATCGCATCATATTAATTATCAACAATAATTAAGTACAAGACTTAACAATCCCGATGATCCGAACTTGTGTAATATTCACAAAGCTCAAGCAATGGCAGGCCAGGCCGTACTTACGATTATCTGCTAATTTCATGATTGTAAGCCCCTAGGGTTGCCACCTTTCTTGCAAAAAAAGGAAAACCAATACTGGCCATGCTAATTTTCACAATTAATTATATATGCGTAATATCACAGGATACACATATGGGGGGAAATGTTGTCTTATTCTGACCCCTATAACTTTTTTATTTCTCCTTATATGGGCCTGTATGGGGCTAATTTTTTGCGCCCGATCAATAGTTTTTTTCATTAATTTTTTATTCATTTTAGTTTTGATGTGACTTTTTGATCGCTTTTTTTAAATTAAATTCGGGAGTTGCAGTTAGTTACTAACTTCAACTCCCAGCATGCCCTGATACAGCCTGTGGCTCAGCAGCTGCCCCAAACAAAATAATGACTCCGACGCCAAGTTACGGACAATGGTAGCTTTACTGAGTGACAGATGGAACAGTCTATACAGCTTAGCCAGGCCCACGGAGGTGACCAGTGACTTCAGAGACCTCAGGGCTTGTAGTGGACTGGGACAAAATTGATGCAGGCAACGCTGACTTAAGACAGATGACTTTGACTTGACTGACTTGAATGGGACTGACTATATTCCATTTGTAGCTTACTTGTAGACATGTGGCTGCTTGACTGACTTGAGGCCTTCTATGGACTCCAGACACACTCTTGGACTTGACCTTGCTGCAAATATGCATAAGCAGGAAGAGAGAGATCAGAGGCTCCACCCAGGGCTTATATGGGGGAGACTCTGAGGGGTCCTATAGGTTATCCTTAGGTAACATGGTCACTGATACCTCACTGGGTTACACTCACATGACAACTGGTAATCACATGTTAACAATTCTTAAAGCTATAACACCTTTTATAAAAATTATACAATATAATAGAGGCAATAGATAAACTGTATATACAAGGGGACAGGTGTAGAGGGGTCAATGCAAGCAGGCTGCCGGACAAGGCAGCAGGGGTACGGGGGTACAACTCCTGTACTGGGCCACCCACCACAATACTCTGTGTCAAGATGTGGTAAGGGGGTTAACCCTTTACAGGGGTTAGCCGGTGAATAAAACGTATCCCCTCTCCACAGGAATTCAGCGTTTAGACCCCCTTCAATATCCAGAACAGGGTTCACCTCTTACCTTGGAGCACTCCGGCCCCCACCTGGTCTCAGGAGTGATAGCCCGCTTAGCCAATCACCAGCCGGACATCGCTGTGGCTGATGATTGGTGTAGTGGGCCGTCATTGTGGTGGTCCCAGTAGTCGGACCCTCCACGACCTCATCCCCTTTAATGTAGCAGCCAATTTTAATTTTTTCCTCCTCGCCTTTTTAGAGCATTAACTCTTTATTTTTCCATCAACAGAGCCGCACAAGGATTAATTTTTGTGGAACCAGTTGTACTTTTGAATGCTGCCATGCTAAAGTTTTTCCCTATACCCTGCCCAGGTTAACACTGCTGTAATATTTCCCCATGGCCAGATTAAGTGTGTCTGGATCTGTTAACCTATCAGGGCCTCTCAACTAAAGTTGGCCCTCTGCCAACTCTAGACTAACTCCTGATATCCTGAATAATCCTGAAAATCCTGGAGTTTTCTGTCTGGCCACTTGGCCTTATATTGAGCAGACACTTCTTGTTCTGTACAGATCACTTTTCAGCAGTCTCCTTATCATCACAGACAGGATTACCTGTCCTCCTCTCTGTCCCTGCACAATGTCTTCTACACAAAGCACAGAGAATGCTTAGAAAAGTTTCCAATAGAAATCAATAGGATCCAGTGTATCTGTACTAGATGGAGAAGAAAAGGAAAAAATGTAACTGCACTGTAATCACCTATTTGATTTGCAAAGCCTGTGTAGAGATGGTATATAGCTAGTATATAGCCAAGCACAGTATGGGGGAGAATATTTGGAGAGGTTTATGAAAACCTGTTCAGAGGAAAAGTTGCCCAGTTGCCCACAGCAACCAATCAGATTGCTTCTTTGGTTGCTGTGGGCAATCTGATTGGTTGCTATAGGCAACTTTTCCTTTGCACAGGTTTTGATGAATCTCCCCCATTGTGTATTCATTATGAATATGGAGATATTAGTCAGACACTATGGCCCTTATTTACAATTTCATTTTTTATCTTCCCTTTGAGAGATTTTTTTTCCTGTGTTTATACATGTCATGAAACTTTGGTGGTTTTTATTAATTTAATATCTCTGTGAAAAATGTCAGCGCATGCTTGGCGCACAGCATAATACATACAGTAAAAAAAATGCATTTCTCCATACTTTTACACCTATATTTGCATGGAAATCAAATATTACATGAGGCCCCATGTGTGCTCATGGTGTAATGGTATTATTTTTTTCCTGGTAGTATTGGAAATATTGGTCTTGGTATTCAGGATTTGGCCAGAAACATTATAATGGGAATTCATATGGTAATTTGTAGACTTAAGCGGCACCCAGTGCCGGGTATCGCTTAAGTCTCCTGCCGCATAGGGTTCCCTAGTTTCCAGGGGAACTAGTGCCATGTGGCTGCCTGCCCCTGTGAGTGATGGGAGTGGGCCAACTAGGAGGCTGGCAATCTGGGCCAATCAGTGCTGGCCTTGGCATTCCATGCCCCCATTCAGTGTGATCTGGTCCACTAGAGGTGTGGTGTACCTGTGCAGAACACACTTGTCTACCTGCCCTGCCAGGTGAATGTCACTTTGCTGTGTCTGCTCTTGCCCAGTGCTCAGGGTTACATTGTTATATGCATTATAATGTACTCTAATGTCATGTATTCAATGCCTTCACATTCTTTTTTGCCATAAAAGAGTTAATTTGGTCTGTGCAGGGGGATGCATAGAGAACCACGTGAGCATTTTGGCCAATCAGGGCCAACTGCCCTGCTCTTCCAGGTCTGTTTAGACAGGGATAAGCTAGTCAGTGGAGAGTTGTGAGTCTGGATAGGAGAATGAGTGGAGGTCCAGTCCAGATCTCTGCTTTGGGACCTGTGCCTCACCACATGAGGAAAAAGGCATAAGAGGCCCAGTTGCTGCAGCAATCTTAATTCCTGAGGGACATCACCCTTCACCAGGATCCGGCTGACCAGGACGTTCACCAGTCAAGTCTGTTCATGTTAGGTTCAGACAAAAGTCCGCTTTGGGGAGAAGAGCATGAGAGCCAACGGGCCCCATAGCAACCAAAGGATATCGCAAGTGAAAGCCTCGGGCAGCTCCGGTACATACAAGTCCACCCTGGCATTAAGCCCTTACACTGGATTCCACAAGTTTAGTTGCAGAGTTAGTGATTGTTAGCTCCAATGTCAGGCTCAGCTTTATGTGATGCCACATGGGGCTGAAAAATAACTTTCAAGGGCGCAATCTGTGACTCTGTCAGTCAAAAAGGGGGGGTGGATGCGCCTTCATGCTCCACTTGCCCTCCTCCTGTACAGGCCTGCTCGATTGACAGCCTGACAGCACTTTGGCATGGCAAGCTTGACCTGAAGCCGCCATGTATTTTCCCCAGTGACTAAGATATCATTCAAGGCACATGCCCTTCAAAGTTCCTTTTAAAGTCTATGCAGCATTTCATAGCATTGAGGAGAACAATGTCAGAACACTGTTCTTCTGACCTTTCTTGTCCTGGGGGCAGTGAGTGAGGCCCCAGGGACCTGACAGGTTCTCTTTATAGGTGTATTCCCAATTCCCATCCTTTATGGGGATTTTGAACATTACCAAGCTCAGCACTTGGCAATATTCAGAAGCTCCACTGAGAATGAATGGAGCAGTGGCAGGGCCTGTGTGTTGTGCTCTGTTTATTCAGGGAGCAATTTGTATCAGTTCTCCATATCAATGGGGTCCACCATTGATTAGCTATTACCTATAGGGATAGCTATCACAGATAGGATTTAAAGATTAGGTTGTCCATTAATGTCTTGCGGTCTCAATATGTCTTAAAGTGGTTGTCTGGTTAAAATGATCTGATTCCCTATCCACAGAATAAATATCTGATAGCGGAGAGTCTGACCCCTGGGACCCCCAGCGATTTCCGAAACGGGACACAAGCTCTCAGAGAGAGCGCTTGCTGTAGATTGCACATGCTCTGTTCGAGCATCGGAGATGTACAAGTGCTCTCACAGAGAGATGGGGTCCTGTTTCAGAGATCCACTGTGAGATACTTATCCCGTATCCAGTGAATATTGGATAATATAATTTTCACCAGACAACCCCTTTCAATGAAGAATGAAGCTTCTTTGCAAACGTTCTATGTAAGTTTTGTCCCTACAGCACCTACACAGGTCTATGTGCATCCTTGGTAATAGACTACAAGGAAACCTTATGTAGTCTGATCCTGCTGTCATATTTATTTACATTTGTCCTCTATTTCTTAATGTGGTGTCCCGGTACCGCATCTTATACGGTACCTATGTATGTGTGGGTCCCCATAGCCAGAGTCCCTAGGACGTAGGGATCCCTGTTGTGTAGCCTACCCCTTGTCGCCTCTATTCCAACTAATAGCCTAGTAAGTTATGTAAGGGTAATGTAAATATAGTAATATATATGTAGATAAATGGTTAATTACCGGTTCCATAGCGTTGCAGGACCTGCGGGTCACGTGACTAGGTAAACTCTATGGTATTTTGCTTAAGGACCTTTGGAGGCCCTGTGACATATGCAATCCCATTACTCTCTGTAATGGTGAATGACAGATGTTCGGACCAATCGGATCCACCCCGCCCCCTGCCCATATAAGGGAGCGGCGGCCATCTTTTCTCTCTCTTGTTGCTGCGCAGCCAAACAGTAAGGATCTCTCTCTTGTTCCTGGGCTGTCAAACAAGAAGGATCTGCGCAGCAGCTATCGCAGTGAGTTAGGCCTGAGCCTTGCGGCAATGGCTGAGTAATTCAGAATTTAGAGTGTATCAATTCCCAGACACTCTGCAGCATCACCGGACCTAATATAACCCCTAAATCCGGACGGATCTGCAAATATGTACCCTAAATTCAGAGACTTTCTAAATAGCTCAAGGTCCGCAACAACTGTCAGTCACTGAGCGATATAAGGACTGTTTGTACGAGACTGTTACTGTGCCTTGGATGTATCGCAAGCACTTAAGTAAAGTTGTTCAAGTTCAATCTCCTTGTGGACCTTCAGTCATTTCATGCACCTATCGTTACTGGGAAGGGCAGCGATAGGCCGGAGCATTGCCTCAGCATACCAGCCCTCAGCCTGGCGTCACGAACTATAGGGTTAACATTAACCCCTCATATACCAATACTATACCACCACTACCATACATCCCCTCCAAGGGCTACCACAAAGCCTTTTTGGCGTTGCACGAACAGGATTCGGGTGTGTGCCTGCTATTGCCACTAGTGAAAGTGTATCCCCCCAGAATGCGAACTTTATTCATGTGTTGCTTTGTACAAGAGCGGTGCTTGTGGGGCAACATACAAGGGGGCCAAGAGAAAAGTAAGGGGGGAGACGAAGATTTGTCTACAGTTGAAATGTGTAAACTGCGCAATGAGTTCATGCTGCGATCCTCTGGGCCAGCCGAAAGGGAACTCAGAAATGCAAGAGTCGTTTCTGGAGGGACCGGAAGTCGGGGCTGCACCGATAGCGTCCTTCCTGTCCAGCGCCATTTTGAAGAAGCCTACTATAAAAGATGCCACGCAGAGCAACCTCTTCAGTCTGCAGAGAGAGCTGGAGAGTACAGACATGGCGGAGAGCAGCGTTCCACGTGGTCAAGTTGGCAAAATGGCGCCGGAAACACGGAAAGTTGTGGCAGTCGCAGCCCAACTTTTTCAAGAGCTTGCTGATCGTCTGCAGCGGTTGTCATTAGACGAAGAGGGGGCCTGCAATCTTCCCCCACTGCCTGATGACGACGATTGGCCAGAGACACCTCCAGCGAACAGTGCAGGGACACCTGGAGGTGCGTCACCGGTGAGATTGTCCCCTCACCACAGGACCTGGGGCTCGTGGGCTGAGATCCCGTCGGAGGAGTCTGCTGTGAGAACCCTGCCAGAGGCGGCCTATTCTTCCTCCTCCAGCCCTGAGGTCATTCATCGATCAAGCTTGCCAAATGCACGACCGTGCTCACCAAAATTGCCGCAATGGGTGTTCGGAGATGAGCCGGAGCTGATCGAGTACATGCACAGAGTACTTCAACCGTTACCTTGGAAGACACTCCCACCAATCCCAACTGCAGAAAGGGAAAGGGCCCGTCAAGAAGCCGAGCTGGCCAAATTGATGGAAAAGATAAAGGCCCGATACAAAGAACTCTACGCTCCAAAGCACGTACATTTGACTTATGAAGAAAGAGTGCGGTATCAAGAAAATACCAAAGAAATGGAGGCATTGTACATCCGTAAATGGGATCACCCCCGAGAAGGGGAGAAGCCATTAGAAAGAAGAAGAGCAACTGTGGCCAAGTTCGACAAGGTCAGAGGTTATGGGACACTCCTTGACTGCCACACTGGGCAGACCATCCTCGTAAGCCGGTGAGCAGTGCAAAGGCCATATCTCCATAAGAAATTCTATACCTTGGAGGTGGGTGAAATTGTGGAGTACACCCCCGTCCAGAGACTTCGTGGAGAATGGGCTGCAGCGGTCACCAGACCAACAGCCCCAACACAGCTTCCCTTCAAATATTTTCCGTCAACGGATTGGGAGTCCGATCCCTTCAACTTAAGGCCGACAAGGTCTGCTTCTAAAGCCTCCACCAGCGTACCCAAGGAGGAGGAGCTTAAAGAGTCAAGTCCACCATCTTCTATGTACAGCAAAGAGTCAAGTTCTTAATTTTCTACAGATCGTCGAGAGTCAAGTCCTGCTCAAGTTCAGGAAAGCAAGCCCAAATTGCGGGCACCAAAGACCGTACCTAGGCCCTCTCGGAGCAATGAGAGTTTGCCTCTTGCACAGGTACCAACGTATGTACCAAGGCCCTCTTCTGACATGGAGAGTTTGCCTGCTTCCAGGGTACCAACAAAACGGTCATGGGTTGCTCCTAATTTGGAGATGGTGCTCAAGCCCTATTGCCCCACTGTGATCCCAGTTAGTACGCCTATAACCCCTTCTCAAGCTGCTTTCCACCACTCTATCTTCACCAATGGGGTGTGGCAAAACTATGTTAATTCTAACCCTGCCCCTGATGTTGGCAGGTATAGGGGAACCAGAAGAGGCACTACAAGAGTAAAGAAGAACATCTTCTAGAGAGACTCTAAAGTAATGTCATATTGTTTTTCTGTCTAACAATTTTGTCTTACAGCAACCAAGTTCAAGAATTGTGCCTAGCAGGACTGTGCTAAGTTGTTCCAGTTCAAAGTTCAGCAACGTAACCACTAAGCTTGTGCCTGACTATTAAGTCAAGAGACTCCTAGCTTGTAGGAGATTCATTAAGGACTGTACCCAGCTAATTTGTGGTAAGGCCGTGTTTACCTTTCCCTTCCTATGAACTCCTAGTGTAGGTGGACTGCTGATCCTTGCACACCAATTTGTATATTTTCTTTGGACTCTTAGTGTAGGTGGACTGCTGATCCTTACACGTCTGCTTTATGTATATACCAGCAGCTTCAGAAGAACTCTTATGATAAATGTTGCACTTATCGGATGAATGCATCTGAAACATGTTGGAGTGTTGATAAATGTATAGTAAATATGTATATGGTTCTGTACACAGGAAGGTATCCTCATATCTGTGTACATGAGTAGTAAGTAAAGGTTGTACATAGGAAAATAGTCTAATGTCTATGTACATAAAAAGTAAGTTAGAGCTGTACAAAGAAAATATCGACGTACTGCACGTGTACACTCAACACTAAAAACCTAACTAATTCTTGTACATATAAATGTATAGAATGATAAAGGTGTTTAGTAGGTAACTCAATAGGGGACACCTCGGCTCCTCCGAGGGTAGTATTATTGCTGTCGCCCATCGCTAACACCTGTCTAAACCAAAAATAGTAGGGAGAATTCCCCTTAAACTAGTACTTGTACACATAGTACCTTTGATAACCCACTTCAATGCCCTGCCAATCACTTTTCAGATTTAGATTACTCACTTAAATGTACTACCTCAAAATTTCTCTAGTACATACATCAAAATAAATATCTCACTTAAAGAAAAACACTTAAGGAATTGTAGCATCTTGATACCCAATTCCTGCCACTGTTAGGTACACTTCTTCTTTTCTTCCATTGCGTGTGTGAGATGCTCTGCCTGGCCAGTATCCGCTCTTGCAAATACAAAAATAAACACGTAATTCCAAGAATAACCTAATAGGTTGTTTTGAAAGTGCTCTAGGGATAGGTAGAGTATAGCCGATAGACCCTAGCAACCACCCTTACTGTGACCTAGCTTCCGGCTAGCCAGTATACCTTTTGTGTACTAACAGGTAACTTATTGTTGGCAAATAGAATGTGTGAGATAATACAAATGCCTAGTCAGCTTGAAGCTAACTGTATAGAAAGCTGTACTAATGTCTAGTTAGCCTTATGTATAGAAGTATGTGCTAATGTTCAGTTTAGCCTCATAAAAATGTATAGAGAGCTAATAAAGTGTCTTAGGAGCTAGCAACTACATGTCAGATAGCTGCCTAATTGTCTAGTAAGCTTCAAATGTATAATAAGTTTGATAAAGTTGTATAGGAAGCTAGAAACTAAAGGATAGATAGCTTCTTTAAATGTCTAGATAGCATTGAATGTCTACATAGCATAATTGCCTAATCCAGATACTAGGAAAGGTATCAAAAGAATGTAAATGTGTTTAATCTACTTAGGATGTATAGCAAAAGTACAGATCATCCTGTTCTATAGCATCCTGTTCTAGTCCTAGTCCCTCTGTCTCAGGGGACAGATGTCGAGGCCGACTTAATTTAAGTAAGGGGGTTTGTGGTGTCCCGGTACCGCATCTTATACAGTACCTATGTATGTGTGGGTCCCCATAGCCAGAGTCCCTAGGACGTAGGGATCCCTGTTGTGTAGCCTACCCCTTGTCGCCTCTATTCCAACTAATAGCCTAGTAAGTTATGTAAGGGTAATGTAAATATAGTAATATATATGTAGACATATTGTTAATTACTGGTTCCATAGCATTGCAGGACCTGCGGGTCACGTAACTAGGTAAACTCTATGGTATGTTGCTTAAGGACCTTTGGAGGCCCTGTGACGTATGCAATCCCATTACTCTCTGTAATGGTGAGTGACACATGTTCGGACCAATCGCTTTCACCCCGCCCCCTGCCCATATAAGGGAGCGGCGGCCATCTTTTCTCTCTCTTGTTCCTGCGCAGCCAAACAGTAAGGATCTCTCTCTTGTTCCTGGGCTGTCAAACGAGAAGGATCTGCGCAGCAGCTATCGCAGTGAGTTAGGCCCGAGCCTTGCGGCAACGGCTGAGTAATTCAGAATATAGAGTGTATCAATTCCCAGACACTCTGCAGCATCACCGGACCTAATATAACCCCTAAATCCGGACGGATCTGCAAATATCTACCCTAAATTCAGAGACTTTCTAAATAGCTCAAAGTCCGCAACAACTGTCAGTCACTGAGCGATATAAGGACTGTTTGTACGAGACTGTTACTGTGCCTTGCATGTATCGCAAGCATTTAAGTAAAGTTGTTCAAGTTCAATCTCCTTGTGGACCTTCAGTCATTTCATGCACCTATCGTTACTGGGAAGGGCGGCGATAGGCCGGAGCATTTCCTCAGCATATCAGCCCTCAGCCTGGCGTCACGAACTATAGGGTTAACATTAACCCCTCATATACCGATACTATACCACCGTTACCCCCCCCCCCCCCCCAAGGGCTACCACATTAATAAGCCACCAAATGTTCCTGTTTTTTATTTAGTACATGAAAAAAGGAGAATACACAAAGTAATATTTATAAATGATCTTTTATTTCTTAAAATGATCCCAAAGAAGGTGAAAAAAACCCTGAACACATTCAGCCAATTCATGCCCCAGGGGAAATTTTTTTTCTTTTGTTTTAATTTTGTTATAACTATAAATAAGATCCCTATTCCTAAGCTGTTGATCCAGAAGAAGGCAAAAGCCCATGCACACTTTCAGACAATTTGTGTCACAGGAGAAAAATTCCTTCTTGACCCAGGGAAAGGAGATCTGTCCTAGAACCCTGGATCAAACCCTATTATACTTCTCCATTTATAGTTAAAGGGGTATTCCAGGCAAAACCTTTTTTTATATCAACTGGCTCCGGAAAGTTAAACAGATTTGTAAATTACTTCTATTAAAAAATCTTAATCCTTCCAATTGTTATTAGCTTCTGAAGTTTTCTGTCTAACTGCTCAATGATGATGTCACGTCCCGGGAGCTGTGAATGATGGGAGAATATCCCCATAGGAACTGCACAGCTCCCGGGTCATGAGTCATCAGTGAGCAGTTAGACAGAAAACAACAACTCAACTTCAGAAGCTAATAACTATTGGAAGGATTAAGATTTTTTAATAGAAGTAATTTACAAATCTGTTTAACTTTCCGGAGCCAATTGATATCTAAAAATTTTTGGCCTGTAATACCCCTTTAATATTAAAACGTTTTAACAATAATAATAAGAAAAAACTTAGATACAATGGTGCAAACATGCTATATAATATAATAGCCAATCAGGGTGTCGCCTACATTATAAAAGGAGCTGTAACTGAGGTAACTTCCTCTTCCTTTACTGCTAAGGATACAGATAAGTTCCTTTGTTGTAATTTATTGTACACTTGTTCTATTGTGCTCATGTCACATCCATATTGTTCTTTTTTCTAGTCATATTCTCCATTACAGTGACACGGCTCTGATCTCGTTGTTGCGAGACGTCGGCAGTTGATCATCAACTAGCCATCCATCTTCCCGTCTCTCTGTCAGTCAGCGCTACCCTTCCGACAGAGTGGCGTCACGGTGAACTCCGCTCCTTCTACTCCTGTCACTGACTAAAACCTCCTTCAGCTTACCTCCCGATGCCCTTTTCAGGACATTTCAACAGTGTTTTACTGTCCTATACCTCATATTACCTTAAACTGTGAAATATTTACTTCACTAAGTTCCTATTCATTAGTGTATATACTGTATATTAATTATCTACTATATTCTTATATTATTTATTATTATAATATCTATTATAATTCATTTCTATTAACTATTAAAATATTAACTATTTATAACATACTATACATATTTACAGAGACAATGAAAACATGTCTTCTGAACAACCAAAATCTGCAGATTCTGTATATGTATTGGATGACCAGATACAATACCTGGTAGACCAGTCAGTTTCTAGGTCTGTCACTACAGCGGTTAATAGCTCTATGGCCACTATGCATGACTCAGTAACAAAGTCAGTCTCTATGGCATTGTCACAATATTCTGCCCAATGGGCATCCCAAGCAATATCACATAAGAGCCTTTGTAGGCATACAAATGATGAAATCCACATTTCTTTTAAACAAAGAAATACGAATGTTCTTGAAATGGGTCTGGGAAATTATGAGGGCTCGCATACACATCGCAGCCATTTTGCAGATGCCCCTATGTTGCATCCCTTACCCTCTACCCGAGAGGAGTTACATGATTTTCGGGTTAATAAAGCCTCTAAACCTTCAGAACCTGATTCCTACATTGAAGACTCTAACCTAAATGACTCTGATGTTGATGATGACTATTCTGATTATTCAGACTCTAATGACCCCTCTTGTCTACTGAATGAATCAGAGGGCAGTGATATTACTTATGATTGAACCTTATTTTCAGGTTTGGCCTTGGAGAACCTTTCTTTGACCCTGCACTTATCAAACATCCCCGCTCTGAAGAATGGACCCCAAATCCCAAGTGGAACAGTTCATTTCTTACTGGATACGCAAGGGTCTTGACAAAAAGTCCAGAAGCAAACTACTGGTTGAGTGCCTAAGACCAACACTCTCCATGAATGCGGCACAGACACCCGAATTAGACCCAATTCTTGTAAAATACATTGAGAAATCATGGAAAAACCCTAAAAAGGGTATTGACCACAGCTTTGCCTTATGCCAAGACAAATTTTTAGACCATTTAGGTCTGCTTACAAAAATCCTAGACATATCTGAAGAAGCCGCTACCATGGGCAATCCAGTAGATGTGTCCACCCTTAGAGGTTGTGCTCAACGGGCCATCGGCCTCTTTGGCAATAAAAATGAAGCATTTTGTACAGCAAAGAAAAGGTCTATATTACTAAAGCTAGACCCACAATTAGCCAAAAAACTTGTATAGGTAGCTGCAACCTGACAATAGGGACAATAGTATTACTGCCAGACGAGTACTAATGTGAAAAAGGTTGTGTATCCCATACAACCTGCAAACAATGTATAAAGTGGGGGTACACTTTCCTCAAGTCTGGGCTTGATTGTCACCAATAAATGGGTGTATATAAAATATATGTAAAAAATTATGTAGATCAAGTAAATGAATTTAAAACAATGTATTATTACAATGATACTGCTTGTGGTGTCCTTTGTAGGGCCATTACATCGGACTCACCACGATAATCAAGGTAGTGAATGTATAACATATTCATACAATGAAATAAAATAAAATAGACATATAATATACAGGGTAAAATAGTGCTGGTATCCCAGTGTGGCAAATAGTCTGTAGCACTTATAGATGTATGCACGGATATCGTGCCTTGTATGGTTGATTACAAATATCTTCTAGTCTGAGCAGCGATGTCTCTGTATAGCTCGTATCTGGTCAGGATACTGCATGCGGCAGCGTGTTGGTAAGGAGTTAATATCAATGCGCTCTGCGGCGCAGGGGTTTCCTTGTGTATCCCACTCTACCCTGGCGGCACAGGGATAGTGATTGGTGAGTGGGATATAGATAGTCTCTTAATTGTAAACCTGTGGGTGCATGATGCTGCGTTCTGCAGCACTGGAGGCCCCTCAAATGTCGACCACTCTACCCCGGCGGCACAGGGAAAGTTTTGAGTTGGTTTGGGGATATGGCACAATGTGCCTCTTATCAGCAATTTCTTGGAGCCTAGTTGCCGGAAAAAGGTTTTCACCGTACAACACCGGAAACGTGCTCCGGTATGAGTGGTCCACATTTGAGGGGCCTCCAGTGCTGCAGAACGCAGCCTCATGCACCTACAGGATTACAATTAAGAGACTATCTACATCCCACTTACCAACAAAGATCTGGCAGGGAAGTGAGGAGGGTGGAGGAATTTATCAATGAGCCACAGGTGAATTACACTAATGAGCGCACTGGCCCTTTAAATCTTAAAGCTCCAGCGCACGAGTGCCCTTGGGGACGGAGACACACACGCCGGAGCAGAGAGGCAGAGGCTGGGGCAGGAGAAGCACCAGGTGAGTGACGGACTGGGGCTCGCATGTGGGCGCGTCCCGCAATGCGAGTCCCAGCCCCGCCGGCAGAAGCAGGTAACGGGACCATGCACTCACAGCAAGCGTGTGCGGCCAGAGCGCATAATGTAACAGTACCCCCCCCCCCCTTTGGTCTCCCCTCCTTTTATGAGTCAGAAAACTCCTGAGAAGGTCACGGTCCATGATATTCTCCTCAGGCTCCAAAGATCTCTCCTGTCAGAAGAGCCGGAGACAGGTGTGGGGACAAGATTCTTCTGAGAAAACCAGTTTATGACAAGAGGCTTGAGGAGAGAGACGTGAAGGAATTGGGAATACGTAATGTAGCAAGTAGACGGAGTTTGTAGGAGACAGGGTTGATTTTTTGTATAATCTGGAAGGGACCAAGGTAGCGAGGACCGAGCTTGTAACAGGGGATCTTGTAGTGGATGTACTTGGATGAAAGCCACACCATGTCACCAGGAGAGAAGGACAGAGGAGGTCTTCTACTTTTATCCGCTTGCGCCTTCATTCGTGAAGAAGTCTGAGATAATGACTGTGGGGCTGTTGCCAGATGGTAGAGAAGGCACGGACCAACTCATCAACAGCAGGGACACTGGAGGAGACTGGGAGAGGAAGAGGAGGATGGACATGGAGTACGTAGACAACAAAAAAGGGAGACGACCTTGTGGACTCGGAATTCTTACCATTATATGAGAATTCAGCCCAGGGAAGAAGGTCATCTTGGCAAGATGAAACAAAATGCCGAAGATAAGTCTCTAGGATTTGATTAACCCTCTCCACCTGACCGTTGGACTGAGGGTGGTAGGCTGAGGAGAAGTCCAGATTGATGTCCAGACGGTTACAAAGGGCTCGCCAGAACTTAGAGACAAACTGCACACCTCGATCCGAAACAATATGCTGAGGAAGACCATGTAAACGAAAGACATGCAACAAGAAGTACTTAGCCAGCTGCGGGGCAGAAGGAAGACCTGGTAGAGGAATGAAATGAGCCATCTTGGAAAACCAATCTACAACAATCCAGATGACAGTGTTATTATGAGATGGTGGCAAATCGGTGATGAAATCCATGGCGATAAGAGACCAGGGAGTCTCTGGAATGGGTAAAGGCTGTAAGAGTCCTGCAGATCTCTGTCGAGGAGTTTTATCACGTGAATGAAGAAGTTTGTGATGTGAATGAAGAAGTTGAACCTGGAAAAGAACAGTGACCACCTTCCCTGGCGTGGGTTCAAACGCTGAGCAGACTGAAGGTATAGAAGATTCTTATGGTCGGAGTAGATGCTGACCGAATGAGAAGAACCTTCCAATAAATGTTCCATTCCTCCACAGCCAGCTTGATAGCGAGGAGTTCACGATCTCCAATGGAGTAATTCCTCTCAGCAGGAGAGAAAGTCTTGGAGAAGAACCCACAAGTAACAGTCTTGCCCTTGGCGTTTTTCTGAGTAAGAACGGCACCCGCTCCAATAGATGAGGCATCAACCTCCAAAGCAAAGGGCCTCTCCGGATCAGGTCTTGTAAGCACAGGAGCAGAGGCAAACACAGACTTTAAAGGGGAGAAGGCCTCTTCAGCCTCTTGAGGCCAAGACTTAAGATTAGATGCCTTCTTAGTGAAAGCCACAATTGGAGCAACCAAGGAAGAAAAATGTGGGATAAATTGACGTTAATAGTTTGCGAATCCCAGAAAGCGTTAAATAGCACGTAGGCCCGAAGGACGAGGTCAATCCAGTACTGCAGACAATTTATTTGGATCCATCTGCAGGCCCTGGTGAGAGACAATGTAGCCAAGAAGTGGAAGACTAGATTTCTCGAACAGGCATTTCTCCAGTTTGGCGTAGAGGAGATTCTTCCGTAATCACTGAAGAACTAGACGAACATTAGTATAATACTCCTCTAAGGTGGAAGAGAAGATCAGGATGTCATCTAGGTATACGACAACACAGGTGTGGAGAAGATCATGGAAGATATCATTGACAAACTCTTGAAAAATGGCTGGAGCATTGCAGAGACCAAATGGCATTACGAGATACTCAAAATGTCCGTCAGGAGTATTGAAGGCTGTTTTCCATTCATCTCCCTTGCGGATACGAATGAGGTATATGGAAGTCCACTTTGGAGAAGACCTTGGCACCACATAGATGGTCAAAAAGTTCTGAGATAAGAGGTAGAGGGTAACGGTTCTTGACCGAGGTTTTGTTAAGTCCCCTGTAGTCAATGCATGGACCAAGTGAGCCACCTTCTTTCCAACAAAGAAGAAACCAGATCCAGCAGGAGTAGAGGATGTCACGATGCCGGCTGGCAGGAGGTGGATCCTCTGTGCCAGAGAGGGATTGGCGTGGACCGTGCTAGTGGACCGGTTCTAAGTCACTACTGGTTTTCACCAGAGCCCGCCGCAAAGCGGGATGGACTTGCTGCGGCGGTAGTGACCAGGTCGTATCCACTAGCAACGGCTCAACCTCTCTGGCTGCTGAAGATAGGCGCGGTACAAGGGAGTAGACAGAAGCAAGGTCGGACGTAGCAGAAGGTCGGGGGCAGGCGGCAAGGTTCGTAGTCAGGGTGATAGCAGAAGTACTGGTACACAGGCTTTGGACACACAAAACGCTTTCACTGGCACAAGGCAACAAGATCCGGCAAGGGAGTGCATGGGAGGAGGTCAGATAAAGGCAGGGAGCAGATGGAAGCCAATTAAGCTAATTGGGCCAGGCACCAATCATTGGTGCACTGGCCCTTTAAGTCTCAGGGAGCTGGCGCGCGCGCGCGCCCTAGAGAGCGGAGCCGCGCGCGCCAGCACATGACAGCAGGGGACGGGAACGGGTAAGTGACCTGGGATGCGATTCGCGAGCGGGCGCGTCCCGCTGTGCGAATCGCATCCCCGACGGCCATGACAGTGCAGCGCTCCCGGTCAGCGGGACCGACCGGGGCGCTGCGGAGAGAGAGACGCCGTACGCGCTCCGGGGAGGAGCGGGGACCCGGAGCGCTAGGCGTAACAGTACCCCCCCCCCCCCTTAGGTCTCCCCTTCTCTTTGTCCGGTAACTGCCTCCCCTGGGATGAGGACACCGGGAAAGGATGGAGGGATTCCTCAACGGCAGGCAGTACAGCAGGAGTGGGAATGGGGAGGGAGGGCAGAGGGCGAGGCCTGGCACGGGGCAGTGTGACACCAGGACGAGGACCATGAGGAGGCACCGAGGCTTGCCTGACTGGACTGGGAGGGGGGGAGAGGCACTTCTTAAGGCGGGCAGAGTCCATAACGACCTTAGGGAGACCGGATACAGGAGGAACCACAGGGTCACGGCAGGGAGTACTGGTAACCGGTTTAAGGCAGTCCTTGAAACAAGAGGTACCCCAGCTCTTGATCTCCCCTGTGGACCAATCCAGGGTTGGTGAATGGTGTTGAAGCCAGGGTAGTCCAAGGAGAACTTCAGAAGTGCAATTCGAGAGGACCAAAAACTCAATTTTCTCATGATGAGGTCCGATGCACATTAGGAGGGGCTTCGTGCGGAAACGCACGGTGCAATCCAACCTGGCTCCGTTGACCGCGGAAATGTGGAGTGGCTTGACAAGACGGGTCACCGGGATGCGGAATTTATTCACCAAGGACTCCCGAATAAAATTCCCAGAGGCACCAGAGTCCAGGCAGGCCACGGCTGAGAGGGAAGAGCTGGCTGAAGAAGAAATCCGTACAGGCACCGTGAGACGTGGAGAAGCCGACTTAGCATCAAGAGACGCCACACCCACGAGAGCTGGGTGCGAGCGTGCGTTTCCCAGACGTGGAGGACGGATAGGGCAATCCACCAAAAAATGTTCGGTACTGGCACAGTACAGACAAAGATTCTCTTCCTTACGGCGATTCCTCTCTTCCAGGGTCAGGCGAGACCGATCCACTTGCATGGCCTCCTCGGCGGGAGGCCTAGGCGCAGATTGCAATGGAGACTGTGGGAGAGGTGTCCAGAGATCTAAGTCTTTTTCCTGGCGGAGCTCTTGATGCCTCTCAGAAAAACGCATGTCAATGCGAGTGGCTAGATGAATGAGTTCATGCAGGTTGGTAGGAGTATCTCGTGCGGCCAGAACATCTTTAATGTTGCTGGATAGGCCTTTTTTAAAGGTCGCGCAGAGGGCCTCATTATTCCAAGAAAGTTCAGAAGCAAGAGTACGGAATTGTATGGCGTACTCGCCAACGGAAGAATTACCCTGGACCAGGTTCAGCAGGGCAGTCTCAGCAGAAGAGGCTCGGGCAGGTTCCTCAAAGACACTTCGAATTTCCGAGAAGAAGGAGTGTACAGAGGCAGTGACGGGGTCATTGCGGTCCCAGAGCGGTGTGGCCCATGACAGGGCTTTTCCAGACAGAAGGCTGACTACGAAAGCCACCTTAGACCTTTCAGTAGGAAACTGATCCGACATCATCTCCAAATGCAGGGAACATTGCGAAAGAAAGCCACGGCAAAACTTAGAGTCCCCATTAAATTTGTCCGGCAAGGACAGGCGGAGGCTAGGAGTGGCCACTCGCTGCGGAAGAGGTGCAGGAGCTGGCGGAGGAGATGGTTGCTGCTGCTGTAGCTGAGACTGAATCTGCTGTAGCTGCGACTGGAGTTGCTGAGTCATGGTGGTCAAGTACGACAGCTGGTGATCTTGTTGGGCAATCTGTCGGGCTTGCTGGGCGACCAGTGTGGGGAGGTCGGCGACAACAGGCAGAGGAACTTCAGCGGGATCCATGGCCGGATCTACTGTCACGATGCCGGCTGGCAGGAGGTGGATCCTCTGTGCCAGAGAGGGATTGGCGTGGACCGTGCTAGTGGACCGGTTCTAAGTCACTACTGGTTTTCACCAGAGCCCGCCGCAAAGCGGGATGGACTTGCTGCGGCGGTAGTGACCAGGTCGTATCCACTAGCAACGGCTCAACCTCTCTGGCTGCTGAAGATAGGCGCGGTACAAGGGAGTAGACAGAAGCAAGGTCGGACGTAGCAGAAGGTCGGGGGCAGGCGGCAAGGTTCGTAGTCAGGGTGATAGCAGAAGTACTGGTACACAGGCTTTGGACACACAAAACGCTTTCACTGGCACAAGGCAACAAGATCCGGCAAGGGAGTGCATGGGAGGAGGTCAGATAAAGGCAGGGAGCAGATGGAAGCCAATTAAGCTAATTGGGCCAGGCACCAATCATTGGTGCACTGGCCCTTTAAGTCTCAGGGAGCTGGCGCGCGCGCGCCCTAGAGAGCGGAGCCGCGCGCGCCAGCACATGACAGCAGGGGACGGGAACGGGTAAGTGACCTGGGATGCGATTCGCGAGCGGGCGCGTCCCGCTGTGCGAATCGCATCCCCGACGGCCATGACAGTGCAGCGCTCCCGGTCAGCGGGACCGACCGGGGCGCTGCGGAGAGAGAGACGCCGTACGCGCTCCGGGGAGGAGCGGGGACCCGGAGCGCTAGGCGTAACAGAGGACTTATGGATAAATCCCTTTTTGAGATTCTCCTGGATATACTCAGTCATGGCTTTGGTCTCAGGAACCGATAGAGGGTATATCCTTCCATGAGGAGGAGTGGTACCAGGCAGAAGATCAATAGGGCAATCGTAAGGACGATGTGGAGGCAGAGACTCAGCCTGTTTCTTGCAGAAAACGTCAGAGAAATCTTGGAAAGGTGGTGGCAGACCAGGTAAAGGAGGAGGACGAAAAACAATTTTAAACTGAACTGATCGGAGGCAAAGATTTTGACAGGATTGTCCCCAGCGAATCATTTCTCCAGTTCTCCAATCCAGGTGCGGAGAATGGCGTTGCAGCCAAGGAAGGCCAAGAAGAATCGCTGAAGTACAGTGTGGCAGTACGTAGAATTCAACCTTTTCTTTATGCAATACACCCACTTGCATGACAAGAGATTCAGTACGGAAGTGAACCATACAGTCCAGATTTTGTCCATTAATAAAGGAGATTAACAAGGGCTTGGCAAGCCGAGTGACAGGAAGATGATACTTGTAGACCAAAGAAGCATCAATAAAGTCACCTGTTGATCTAGAATCCAAAAATGCTGTAGCACTGAAGGAAGACTTGGTAGAAGTGAAGACTTGTACAGAAATAATTAAGCGAGGAGAGGTGGTATTCACACCTAGGGACGCCTCTTTTACGTACACTAGGTGCAAGTATTTCCCGGAAACTGTGGAAGAACAGAACAGTCATTGAGGAAGTGTTTGGGGCTAGCACAATACAAGCACAAATTCTCACTGCGTCGTCGTGATATCTCCTGTTGTGTAAGACGGGAACAATCCACTTGCATAGCCTCTTCGGCAAGAGGTGCAGGAAACTGTAGAGGTGGACGTTGAAACACAGGTGCCAGGCGAGAATATCTCCGTGTTCGGGTAGGTTCCTCTCTAAGCGCAGTTCTTCCTGCCTTTCAGCAAAACGCACATCAATATGTGTGGCAAAGTGGATAAGTTCAGTCAAAGAAGATGGAGGATCACGTGCAGCAAGAGCATCTTTAATCCTGCTAGACAGTCCCTTTTTGAATTTGGCACACAAGGCCTCATCATTCCATGCTACTTCTGAGGCTAGAGTGCAGAATTGAACTGCGTAATCACCAACGGAAGAATTCCCTTGAGATAGGTTCAGCAAAACCGTCTCAGCAGAAGAGGCGCGTGCGGTTTCCCCAAAGACACAGCGAAATTCTGCCAGAAAAGCTGTCAAATTGGAAGCTACTGGATCCCTGCAATCCCAAAGGGGTGTAGCCCAGGCCAGGGCTTTTCTGGACAGTAGACTCATGACAAAGGCCACCTTCGCACGTTCCGTCGGAAACAGTTCAGACATGAGCTCCAAGTGCATGGAGCACTGTGTAACAAAGCCTCTGCATGGAATCCCCATCATACTTGGAATGTAAAGGCAGACGTAGCTGGGAGCCAGAAGACACTGCAGGAGCTGATGGTGGGAGTGGGCCAGGTTGCGGCCCCTGCTGCTGTTGCAAGGCCAAAAGCTGTTGCATCATAGCTGAAAGTTGAGAAAGTTTCTGTGCCTGTCAGGCCAAATGCTGTGACTGACGTACCACAACGGAGGGAAGATCCTCGACTTCAGGCAGGGGTACCTCAGCAGGATCCATGGCCGGATCTTTCTGTAACACTCACGTTTCAGGAGACAGGAACTCCGGTGGATGTGGATCCGCTGGACCTGTGTGACAGATGACTCGGATTGTACCAGGGAGCGGAGTCTAAGGTGCCGCTGGTTTTCACAAGAGCGCGCCGCAAAGCGGGATGGACATGCTGTGGCAGGCGGCACCCAGGTCGCCACCCCTGGCACAGCTCGACCACACAGGCGGCTGAGGAAATGCGAGGCAGAGGAGGGATAAGGCAGCTTGTAGTCAGGATAGCAGAAGATCAAGGCAGGCGGCAAAGTAGCATAGTCAGGACATAGCAGGAGGTCAGTAGGCAGGAGGCAGAGGAGCAAGGTCAAGTCACAGTGCAAAGGATCAGATACACGGTAAGGCAACTCTCAGGAATGCTTTCTCAAAGGCACAAGGCAACAAAGATCCGGCAGGGAAGTGAGGAGGGTGGAGGAATTTATCAATGAGCCACAGGTGAATTGCACTAATGAGCGCACTGGCCCTTCATCTTAAAGCTCCGGCGCGCGCGCCTCAGGGGACGGGTACACGCGCGCCAGAGCAGAGAGGCAGAGGCTGGGGCAGGAGAAGTACCAGGTGAGTGACGGACTGGGGCTCACATGCGGGCGCATCCTGGAATGCGAGTCCCAGCCCTGCAGGCAGCAGCAGGTAACGGGACCATGCGCTCACGGCCAGCGTGTGCGGCCGGAGCGCATAACTTAACACAGACCTTGATAGACTCAGAGATAAAAGAACTTTCTACCAAAAATGCCATAATTCAAGTACCCTTCCTTTCTCCAGGTTTTGTCAGCAACCTGTTTCTAGTAAAGAAAAACAGATGGCGGTTTTTGTCCAGTAATCAACCTGAGAAATCTGAATGATTTTGTAAAGTATCGTCACTTCAAGATGGAAGGCATTCACCTTCTCAGAGATCTCTTGAAAAAAGACGACTGGTTGATAAAAATCAATTTGAAAGATGCTTAACTTACTGTCAGGGTCCGGACTAGCGGCTGGTGAAGACACTGGAGGTGGATCCCCTGTACCAGAGAGGCGATGACGCGGGCCGTACTGGGGAATCGGTTCTAAGCAGTTACTGGTGTTCACCAGAGCCCGCCACAAAGCAGGATGGACTTGCTGCGGCAGTAACTACCAGGTCGTGTTCCCCAGTAGCGACTCAACCTCTCTGGCAGCTGAGACTGGCGCGGTACACAAGGACTAGACAGAGGCGAGGTCAGACGTAGCAGAAGGTCAGGGCAGGCAGCGAGGTTCGTAGTCAGGGGCAACAGCAGAAGGTCTAGGTACACAGGCTTGGGACACACTTAAACGCTTTCTCAGGGCACAAGGCAACAAGATCCGGCAAGGAGAGGAAGGGGAAGTGGGTTTTTATAAGTTAGGGAGTGATAGGAAGTGATTGGGCCAGGCACCAATTAGTGGTGAACTGGCCCTTTAAATTTAAGCAAGTCGGCGCGCGCGCCCTAGGGAGCGGGGCCGCGCGCGCCGGGAGGAAGCAGACGGGGACGAGAGGTGAGTGAGACGGGGCGCGACCCGAGGGCGGACACGAGCCATCCCCTCGGATCGCGTCCCCTCCGGGGACCAGAGAGCAGCGCTCGCGGTCAGCAATGCCGACCGGAGCGCTGCAGCCAGAGGAACGCCATGAGCGCTCCGGGGAGGCAGCGGGACCCGGAGTGCTCGGCGTGACAGTACCCCCCCCCCCCCCCTTGGGTCTCCCCCTCATCTTGGAACCGAGGAATCTGTAGATGAGTTCTTTGTCTAGAATATTGTCCTCTGGCTCCCAAGACCTCACTTCGGGGCCACAATTCTCCCAATCAACAAGAAATTTTTTTTTACCTCTGACAATCTTTGAAGCGAGAATTTCTTTAACCGAGAAGACGTCAGAGGAGCCCGAGACAGGAGCAGGAACGGTGACCTTGGGAGAAAAGCGGTTTAGAGTGAGAGGCCTGAGAAGGGAAACATGAAAGGAGTTAGGAATACGAAGAGAAGGAGGAAGATAAAGCTTGTAAGAGACAGGGTTGATTTGACTTTTGACCCTAAATGTCCCGAGGTAACGTGGACCCAGCTTTTAGCTAGGGACACGGAACCGAATATATTTGGCAGAGAGCCACACTTTGTCACCAGGGGCAAAGACAGGAGGAATTCTTCTCTTCTTATCCGCATGTTTCTTCATACGAGAGGAGGCCAGCGAGAGCAACCTTTGAGTCTCCTTCCAAATAGAGGAAAAGTCCCGGGTCAAATAATCTACGGCAGGGACTCCAGATGAAGTGGGGATAGGGAGGGGGGGAAGTGGGTGACGGCCGTACACCACAAAGAATGGAGACTTGGCGGATGACTCAGAGTCTTTGAAATTGTACGAGAATTCGGCCCAGGGTAATAGGTCAACCCAATCATCTTGGCGGGAGGAGACAAAATGTCGCAGGTAGTCACCAAAGATTTGGTTTACTCTCTCCACTTGTCCATTAGATTGCGGGTGGTAGGCGGAGGAAAAATTCTATTTAATCTTTAATTGGGTGCAGAGTGCTCTCCAGAATTTCGAGACGAATTGAAAGCCTCTATCGGAGACGATATGCGTAGGCAGTCCGTGGAGACGAAAAATGTGCAAAAAAAAATGCTTCGCCAATTGTGGCGCAGAAGGGAGGCCAGGGAGTGGAACGAAATGGGCCATTTTGGAGAATCGATCAACGACCACCCAAATGACAGTGTTGCCATGGGATACAGGAAGGTCAGTGACGAAGTCCATCGCTATGTGTGACCAAGGCTGTTCGGGAACTGGCAGAGGAAGAAGAAGACCCGCGGGCCTTTGGCAAGGAATTTTATCACGTGCGCAGACAGTACAGGAGCGTACGAAGTCAGTTACATCTTTTTCAAGGGAAAGCCACTAATAGTGTCTGGCAATCAACTGAGTGGATTTTTTGATTCCAGCGTGACCCGCCAGGTGAGAGGAGTGACCCCATTTGAGAGTCCGGAGGCGAAGACGTGGAGGGACAAAGGTTTTTCCTGGAGGAACTGGTGCCAGGGAAGCCGGAGCAGCAGAGATCAGACACTCAGGGGAAAAGATGTGTTGAGGAGCGGTTTCTGCCTCCGTGGCATCAGTGGAACGAGAAAGGGCATCCGCCCTGACATTCTTGTCTGCAGGATGAAAATGTATCTGGAAGTTAAAGCGAGCGAAGAACAATGACCACCTGGCCTGGCGAGGATTTAAGCGCTGAGCGGACTGTAGTTATGACAGATTTTTGTGGTCAGTGTAGATGGTGATCGGGTGGAGAGACCCTTCCAGGAGATGCCTCCAGAGTGCCATTTTTATGGGCAGCAATTCTCGGTCACCAATAGCGTAATTTTTTTCAGGAGGGGAAAATGTTTTAGAGAAAAAAACGGAAGTGACGTTTTTTCCTTTAGCATTTTTCTGAAGAAGAACCGCCCCGGCTCCAACTGAAGAGGCATCCACCTCGAGGAAGAATGGCTTCAGTGGATCAGGCCTAGTCAAGACTGGTGCGCAGGCGAAGGCGGCCTTAAGGTGAGTAAAAGCTTCTTCTGCTTGGGAAGGCCAGGATCTCGGATTCGCATCTTTGTTGGTCAGAGCCACAATGGGAGCCACGATAGTGGAGAAGTGGGGGATAAACTGACGGTATTAATTAGCGAATCCGAGGAAGGGCTGGATAGAGCGAAGTCCAGAGGGGCGTGGCCAATCCAAGACTGCGGAGAGCTTATCGGGGTCCATTTGAAGGCCCTGTCCTGAGACCAGATATCCTAGGAAAGGAAGACAGGTACGTTCAAAGAGGCATTTCTCAATTTTGGCGTAGAGATGGTTAACTCAGAGGCGCTGGAGCACTTGGCGAACATGGAGGCGGTGTTCCTCTAGGTTGGAGGAGAAGATTACAATGTCATCGAGATAGACCACCACGCAAGTATACAACAAGTCCCGGAAGATCTCATTGACAAAGTCTTGGAAGACTGCGGGGGCGTTGCAAAGACCGAATGGCATGACAAGGTATTCGAAATGACCATCTCTAGTGTTAAAAGCAGTTTTCCACTGATCTCCTTCACGAATTCTGATGAGATTGTACGCGCCCCTGAGGTCAAGCTTGGTAAAAATCTTTGCTCCGCGCAGCCGGTCAAAGAGTTCTGAGATGAGTGGCAGAGGGTAGCGGTTCTTTATAGTAATCTTATTGAGTCCGCGGTAGTCAATACAAGGGCGTAGAGACCCATCCTTCTTGGCAACAAAGAAGAATCCTGCTCCAGCAGGAGAAGAAGACTTCCTGATGAAACCTTTTTTGAGATTCTCCTGAATATATTCCGTCATGGCCTCCGTTTCCGGAGCGGAGAGAGGGTAAATCCTGCCACAGAGCGGCGTGGTTCCAGGGAGCAAGTCAATAGGGCAGTCGTAGGGCCTATGTGGTGGTAAGACCTCTGCCTGTTTTTTGCAAAAGACGTCAGAAAAGTCTTGATAGGCCTTTGGAAGGCCGAGCAAAGGAGAAGCAATAGAGACTTGGCTGGTGGGAAGCGACTTAAGGCAGCGTGAATGGCAGGAAGAGCCCCAGGATTTTATGTCCCCCGTGGTCCAGTCGAGGGTAGGAGAATGCCGCTGGAGCAAGGGTAAGCCAAGAAGGATGTCTGAGGTGCAGTTAGGCAGGACAAAGAACTCAATCCTTTCTTGATGGAGAACCTCCACGGTCATGCGTACAGGGGCCGTGCGGTAACGCACGGTAGAATTCAGGTGTTATCCGTTAACTGAGGAAATGTAGAAGGGCTTGACTAGACGGATAAGAGGGATGTTAAACCGGTTGATGAAGGAGGCTTTTATGAAGTTTCCTGTTGAACCAGAGTCCAAGAATGCCTCCGCAGAGAAGGAGGCTTTATCAGCTGGAGAAATCCACACTGGAATAGTCAGGCGTGGAGAGGAAGAATTTACACCCAGTGACGCCTCTCCCACGATCACTAGGTGCGAGCGTTTCCCTGACGCTGAGGACGAAGAGGACAATCCTTTAGGAAATGTTCAGAGCTCGCACAGTATAGGCATAAGTTCTCGTTCCTCCGGTGAGTCCTCTCTTGCTGGGTCAGGCGAGACCGGTCCACTTGCATGGCCTCCTCAGCGGGAGGCACAGTAACAGACTGCAAAGGATGCTGGAAGAGAGGAGCCTAGTGCGAACGAGATCTTTCTCCTGGCGGAGCTCCTGACATCTCTCAATGTAGCGCATATCAATGCGGGTAGCCAGGTGGATTAGTTCGGTCAGGGAGGAGGGTATCTCTCGTGCGGCCAGACAATCCTTAATATGGCTTGATAAACCTTTTTTAACCCCTTAAGGACTCAGGGTTTTTCCGTTTTTGCACTTTCGTTTTTTCCTCCTTACCTTTTAAAAATCATAACCCTTTCAATTTTTCACCTAAAAATCCATATTATGGCTTATTTTTTGCGTCGCCAATTCTACTTTGCAGTGACATTAGTCATTTTACCCAAAAATGCACGGCAAAACGGAAAAAAAAATCATTGTGCGACAAAATCGAAAAAAAAATTCCATTTTGTAACTTTTGGGGGCTTCCGTTTCTACGCAGTGCATATTTCGGTAAAAATTACACCTTATCATTATTCTGTAGGTCCATACGGTTAAAATGATACTCTACTTATATAGGTTTGATTTTGTCGCACTTCTACATGCAGGAAAATGTATACGTTTAAAAATGTAATCTTCTGACCCCTATAACTTTTTTATTTTTCCACGTACAGGGCGATATGAGGACTCATTTTTTGCGCCGTGATCTGAAGTTTTTATCGGTATGATTTTTGTTTTGATCGGACTTTTTGATCACTTTTTATTCATTTTTTTAATGGTATAAAAAGTGACCAAAAAACGCTTTTTTGGACTTTGGAATTTTTTTGCGCGTACGCCATTGACCGTGCGGTTTAATTAATGATATATTTTTATAGTTCGGACATTTACGCACGCGGCGATACCACATATGTTTATTTTTTTTTTTAAACTGTTTTATTTTTTTTATGGGAAAAGGGGGGTGATTCAAACTTTTATTAGGGAAGGGGTTAAATGACCTTTATTAACACTTTTTTTTTACATTTTTTTTGCAGTGTTATAGGTCCCATAGGGACCTATAACACTGCACACACTGATCTCCTATGCTGATCACTGGCGTGTATTAACACGCCTGTGATCAGCATTATCGGATCTCAGGCACGGAGCAGTCATTCGTCGATCGGACACCGAGGAGGCAGGTAAGGGCCCTCCCGGTGTCCGGTCAGCTGTTCGGGATGCCGCGATTTCACCGCGGTGGTCCCGAACAGCCCGACTGAGCAGCCGGGTCACTTTCAGTTTCACTTTAGAAGGGTTAATACCGCACATCGCCGCGATCGGCGATGTGTGGTATTAGCCGCGGGTCCCGGCCATTGATGAGCGCGGGGACCGACGCGATATGATGCAGGATCGCGGCGCGATCCCGCTTCATATCGCGGGAGCCGGCGCAGGACGTAAATATACGTCCTGCGTCGTTAAGGGGTTAAAGGTCACGCAGAGAGCCTCAATGTTCCAGGCCAACTCAGCGGCCAAAGTCCGGAATTGTATGGCATATTCGCCCACGGTAGAGTCTCCTTGGACAAGGTTCAGTAAGGCAGTTTCCGCGGATGAGGCACGGGCAGGTTCCTCAAAGACACTGCGGACTTCAGAAAAGAAGGACTGGACTGATGCAGTGGTAGGATCGTTGCGGTCCCAAAGCGGCGTGGCCCAGGCCAAGGCCTTCCCAGAAAGTAGACTGACGACGAACGCCACCTTAGACCGTTCAGTGGGGAATTGGTCCGACAACATCTCTAAGTGCAGGGAGCATTGGGACAGGAATCCCCGGCAATTTTTAGAGTCCCCGTCAAACTTATCTGGGAGAGACAGGCGGATTCTAGCAGAAGAAGCAGCAGCTCGGAGAGGAGGAGATGCTGGAGCTGGAGCTGAGGCTGTGGAGGCAGGAGCTGTTGAATCATGGTGGTCAACTGCGACAGCTGTTGTCCTTGTTGAGCAATTTGCTGGGACTGCTGGGCAACCACGGAGGTGAGATCAGCGAGGCTTGGCAGCGGAGTTCGTAGTCAGGGGCAACAGCAGAAGGTCTAGGTACACAGGCTTGGGACACACTTAAACGCTTTCTCAGGGCACAAGGCAACAAGATCCGGCAAGGAGAGGAAGGGGAAGTGGGTTTTTATAAGTTAGGGAGTGATAGGAAGTGATTGGGCCAGGCACCAATTAGTGGTGCACTGGCCCTTTAAATTTAAGCAAGTCGACGCGCGCGCGCCCTAGGGAGCGGGGCCGCGCGTGCCGGGAGGAAGCAGACGGGGGCGAGAGGTGAGTGAGACGGGGCGCGACCCGAGGGCGGACACGAGCCGTGCCTCGGATCGCGTCCCCTCCGGGGACCAGAGAGCAGCGCTCGCGGTCAGCAATGCCGACTGGAGCACTGCAGCCAGAGGAACGCCGTGAGCGCTCCGGGGAGGCAGCGGGACCCAGATCGCTCAGCGTGACACTTACAGTCCCCATCCATCCTTCTTCACAACATTGGCTCCAATTCATTTGGCAGTTCACTTGCCTCCCATTTGGACTTTCTTCAGCCCCTTGGTGTGTTACAAAATTATTGAAACCAGTGGTGGCTATTCTAAGAGCTCAAGGAGTATGTCTAATATTCTATCTGGACGACATCCTTATCATGGCGTCAATTCATCTAGCCTTGTTGCACATAGAATGGACCCTATCGATCCTTATGAACCTAGGGTTCCTTATCAATTAAGACAAGTCCATTCTTATTCCTTCTCAGGAAGTGGAATTTCTGGGGTTCTTGATCAATACCCACACAACTCTACTGAGTCTTCCTATAAAGAAATTGAAGCCCATCAGAAGGGAAATCCATTCCCTTCTCAACAAAGATTTGATATCTCTACGAGCCATAGCTCGAATTGTGGGTCTCCTTTCGGCCTGTATCCAGGCGATTTTTCCAGCTCCACTTCACTACAGAGCTCTCCAACGGTTGAAGATTCAACACTTGAGAGAAGGGTTGAAATATTCAGACCAAATCCAACTTTCTTCCAAAGCCAAAAAATAACTTCTTTGGTGGCTCCACCATATCCAAGACTGAAATGGCAAAACAATCTTTCATTCCAATCCAGATCTGATTCTAGAATCGGATGCGAGCCTCATCGGTTGGGGCGCTCGTTGTGGCCCCCATTCTACTGGAGGCAAATTGTCCCCCATGGAATTGTCTCTTCACATCACTTGCTTAGAGCTTCTAGTGGAATTTTTCGCCTTGAAGAGCTTTGCAAAAAACATTTCCAATTCTTGCATCCTGATTCGCATGGACAATATTCCTGCTAGTCAATATATAAATTGTTTTAGAGGCACAAAATCAAAACTCCTAGCGAATATCGCCAAAGATCTTTGGCATTTTTGTCTAAACAGAATTTTGAAAGCAGAGTACCTTCCGGAAACATTATTTTGAAAGCAGAGTACCTTCCGGGTCTGTCCCACAAAATTGCAGACTGGAATTCTCGCTATTTAATCGATGCCAGCGATTGGACACTAGATCCGCTTGTCTTTCAACAAATCAATCTTCTTTGGGGTCCCCTTCATCTGGACCTATTTGCTTCCCTCCTCAATCATCAGCTTCCTCTATTCTTCAGCTGGCGTCCGGATCCAGAAGCATCAGGAGTGGACGCTCTCCTCCAAATTTGACCACCTCAAAGACTTTATGCGTTTCCACTATTCATCCTTATTCATCTTGTTTCGAGTCTTGTTTCAAGTTTCGATCCAAAAATCAACCACAGTCCTGATAACTCCTTATTGGCCGACTCAACCCTGGTTTCCCCAAATTTTGAGTATGTCCATAGATTATCCAAGAACCCTTCCTTCTTCTATTGGATCCCTTGGGGAATCATCATCCTCTCATCTTATCGCTACAACTTCTAGTTGCTTGGCTAATATTGGGCCATTCAACCCTGAGTCAGAACTTTCTCAGTCAACTAGAAATATCCTTTCAGAGGCCTGGGCTCCAGGTACCAGAACCGCCTACCGTTCAGCATGGAAACTCTGGTCTGATTGGTGCATACAACGGGATCTGGATCCCATACAAGCACCTATATCTCACATCTTACACTATTTGTCTGCTTCTTTTGGTTCCGGTAAAGCTTACCAAACCTTGAACTTATATCGTTCGGCCATCTCTTTTTATCACTCTCCGATTGTAACAGTCTTATCGTAAACAGCTGGCAAGTGGATCCGCTGTCCTGTGTGGACAATGGCTGAACCGCACCAGGGAGCATAGTCTAAGGTGCCGCTGGTATTCACCAAAGTCCGCAGCAAAGCAGGATTGACTTTCTGCGGCAGGAGGCACCCAGGTCGCTGCTCCTGGCACGATCCGTCCACACAGGTTGCCCAGATGTAACTTGGCACAGAGAATGAAGCAAAGTCAGAAGTAGCACGGTTCAGGAGGCAGGCAGCAAAGAAGCAAAGTCAGGTCACAGGCACAAGGTCAGGAGGCAGCCGGCAAATGAGCAAGGTCAGGTCACAGGCACAAGGTCAGGAGGCAGGCGGCAAAGGAGCAAAGTCAGGTCAAAAGCTGGAGGTCAGAAACACAATTAAGGCACAATCACAGGAACGCTTTCTCTAGGGCACTAAGCACAAAGATCCGTCAAGGGTTAAAGGAAGTGCGGGGTTATATAGGGTCAAACTACACAAGCACCAATTAATGGTGTGCTGGACCTTAAAATTTTACAGTGCCGACGCGCGCGCCCTAGGAGGCGGAGGCGTGCACACCGGCAGACACAGAGATAAAAGGAGCGAGGAGGTGAGAGGACACTCGGGACTCGGATGCGGGCGTGTCCCGCATAGCGAGTCCCGGAGCCGCCGGGGGCACAAGATTTGCAGCGCTCACGGCCGGATGGAACAGCCGGAGCATTGCCCCAAGCAGTGCCCGGGACTGGCAGGAACAGAGGAGAGGGAGCGCTCACAGCTAGGATGGATGGACGAAGCGCTGCCCCTAACACCTATCGATTCCATCCTTATTAGCAAACATCAGAGGTATATTTTTTTAAACATCCTTCTCTTCCCAAATATCATTCTACATGGGAAGTTAATTTACTTCATCAACTCTTTTCATCCTGGGACGATAACGATACTCTTTCCCTTAAATTATTATCTTTTAAACTCACTACCTTATTATGTCTTATCTCTATTAAGAGAGTATCTGATGTCAGAGCATTAGATATATCTCATCAACATTATTTCCCTCAAGGTGTTTTATTCAACATTCATAGATGCACTAAAACAAAGAATCGGATTGGAGATTTTCCTAACCTTGGTGACGGAAAATATGGATTTTATAAAAGACAGCAGGCAAGCATTATCCCTCCCATTACCCACCCTTATGTTTTCTTGTGCTTCTTTTCAGTATATTAGTTTCATTCAGATGCAACCTCTTCTCCTGACAACGTTCCTGTCGTTCCTGTTTTGAATCTTCAACTCTACTATCTTCTATTGACTTCACAAACTATTACATTTGAGACTTTAATTCATTATAGTTTATTGTAAAGAAAGAGGAAGTTACCTCAGTTACAGCTCCTTTTATAATATAGGAGACACTCTGATTGGCTGTTATCATTATATAGCATGTTTGAATGCACCATTGTATCTAAGTTTGTTCTTATTATTATTGTTAAAACGCTTTAATATTAACTGCTAACTTTCTGCAGTAAAGAGAGAACTGCATAATGCTCGCCTCCTGTCTTGTAAAAGCCATATTTTCCATCACCAAGGGTAGGAAAATCTCCAATTGTCTCATAGCTTAGGTGGCTTAAGGGGGTATTCCCATATGATGAAATGATCCTCTATCCACAGCACAGGAAATAAGCTGATTGGCAAGGGTCTGATGGCTGGGACTCTCACTAATCCAAATAATGTAGAATGAAAGGTGTATCACACGTGCGATGCCATAGCTCTCTGGGCCACCAAACATTTCCGAGTTCAGTGCTTGGCAATGTTCTGCTGCCCTATAAGGAATGAATGGAGCGCTGGCCACTCAGGGGACAATTGTCCTCTATTCTGAGTATCGGTTGGGTCCCAGAGATCAGCTTGTTATTCCTTATCCTGACAAGCATTCCTATCTATGCAGACACTAACAAATATGACACTCCCCAATACAGACAGCGTCAAGCACAATGTCCCCAAAACAGACACAGATAATAGTGCCCTGACACAAAAGTTACCCCCTAATGGTGCCCTGGCAAAGTAGTTTTTCCCCAATAGGGCCCTTCTACAGCAATTACCCCCTAATATTGCCCTTACGCAGTAGTTTCCCCCCCCCCAATAGTATCCTGACACAGTAGTCACTACCTAATAGGGCTCTTACACAGTTGTCCCCCCCCTAATAGTACCCTGAAAAAGTAGTTTACCCCCAATAGGGCCCTTACACAGTTGTTACGCCATAACAGTGCCCCACACAGAAGTTTCCCCCAAATAGTGCCCTCTTACAGTAATTACCCCCTAGCAGTAGTTAGTCTCCCTAATAGTTCCCTTACACCAATGGTTCTCAGCCTTTTTGGCAACTGTACCCCCAAAGGCTGTAAGTATGTCCACAGGTACCCCTCACGCGTAAATTTGCGCGGAACTTACGCACAAGGGGTACCCACAGACAAAATTGTGTGCTTATCTTTATACTAATGCGATACTTAATCCCCTTGTGCCATTATTCTCCTCTCCATCTTAATCCCCTGTGCCATTATTCTCCTCTCCATCTTAATCCCCTTGTGCATTATTCCCCCCTCCCTCTGATCCCATTTTGCCATTATTCCCCCCTCCAACTTAATCCCCTTGTGCCATTATTATCTGATATGGCAAAAGGGGATCAGAGGGAGGGGGGAACTTTGGCACAAGGGGATAAAGATGGAGGGGGAGGGACAATGGCACAAGGGGATCAGAGGAAGGGGGGAATTATAGCACAAGGGAATAAAGATGGAGGTGGGAGGGATAATGGCAAAAGGGGATCAGAGGGAGGGGGGAATAATGGCAAAAGGGGATTAAGATAGAGGGGGTAGTGATAATGGCAAAAGGGGATCAAAGGGAGGGGGGAATAATGGCACAAGGGGATAAAGATGGAGGGGGGGGTAGTCATTATCCTCTCCCTCCATCTTAATCCCCCTATGCCATAATTCCCCCCTCCCTCTAATCTCCTTTTGCTATTATCCCTCTCTCCCCCTCCATCTTAATGCCCTTGTGCCATTATTTATCTCCCCCCACCCATCCCCCCTCCGATCCTCCTGAGCTGCAATAAATATATAACATACCTCCCTCCCATTCACTTAGTTATTACTTTTTTTTTTTTTTTAACATTACCCGGCTTGTTCCCGGAGTCCCATTCGGCACCACACAGAAGGGTGACGTCCTCCTGTGTTGTGCAGCTCCTCCGCGCGACATCAGGGGACGTCACACGTCTCCCCGGCAACCACGCAGCTCCCGTAAAGTAGCCGCGGCCGGAGCTGCGGCTGCGATACTTTACTGAGAGCTGCCGCAGCCATTCCCCGCAATGCTCTGACAAATACTGGCAGAGCATTGCCAGTGCCCATACCGAATCCGTTTTAGCAATAATTGATCATCAGACATTTCTATAGAGTTACAGAGTCCAGAGAGCCACATAAGTACTGCACAGAATGTTGAAAGTATCAAAACTATAAGATATACCACCAACGCGTTTCTATTACACAATTATTAGTGACAACATCCATGAGATATAAAAAGATAAAGCAATGTATGCCACAGAATATGTCAAAACATAAATGTAACACTGGTTGACCATGTTAGGCTCATAAGGAAAATAACACCACAATATCTACTGGCACTGTGAGCAATGACATCCAGGTTCAGAACCCTGCAGTCGTACAATTACTAGTTTTGGTAAACTGACATGGACAAGAGCAAAAACAGAGGAGGGAGCTGGAATTGTCCGGTGACTCTCCCTCTGTCACAGGGTGGACCCCTATGAAGACATTTAGGGGGAGATTTATCAAAGTCCGTGTAGGTACGCTGATGTTATACACAGGTTTTGATGGTGCAGTTAGTTGGAGTGTACATGCACCAAATTTATTTCATGGTGTAGGGCCTGTGAAAAACATGGGGCTAGTACACATTTTTGTGAAATTTCACTTCAGAACACCACTTTGTATAACCCCCTTCTCTGCGACTTTTGTGTGACTTTTTCCACCCACGAGACTTTTGACTAACTTTTTAAGAGCCAGTTTTGGAAGCCAAGTCTGTTCTGGTGTAGGTTTTTTGTGTAATTGAAGGCTGTGTGACAAACCTGCGTGTCGCACACTGTAACCACTGACCACTGCAAAGTAAAAAGCAGATTTAGTGTAAAACACCTGTTTAGGGTGGGTTCACACCACGTTTTTGCAATACAGTCTTTTTTCAGGTTTTTGATAAAAAAACGAATTCCTCAAAACCTGACTAAACTGTATCAAAACGTGTGTACAAAGTTTTATCTGTATACGGTTAAAAACCATATACGGTTTGAAAAGTGATGTCCAGTTGCATCCGTTTTTTAAGAAAAAAAACGCCTACGTTTTGAACTTTTCACTCCATTATGAATAAAGTTTCACTTGTTTGATTGAAATTCCAAGAAAAAAACTGTGCAAAGTCAAAAACCGTATGGTAAAAACTGGATGGAACCGTACACACATACAGTTCTGTACGGTTCACATTGACTCCCATGTTAAAAAACAAACGTATACGGGTCAATGTGGTTTTTCACCTGGACCAAAAACCGTGTGGTGTGAAAAACGGAGACAACTGTATGCAATATGGTGCATACGGTTTTGAATGGAAAGTCTATGGGCACGGTTTTATGTACAGTTGCATACATTTTTTTTTTTTTAAAACAGTATCCAAAAACTGTATAGAAAATCGTGGTGTGAACCCACCCTTAGTGAGAAATTATGCAGGCTGGCATACCATTAAAAGTCGCACTTGAAACTTTTTTTGCGACAAATATACACAAAAAAACCTGTGTAAATGCCTTGATAAACTTCCCCCTTAGAGTGTCTATCAGGAGCTTTCCAATGGACACTCTAAATGATAGGAAAAAATGTGTCTATGACTCATGGACAAGGCAGCATGAGCAGACACACCACTAACCTCCCACCACCACAAGGGAGGGACATGCCCCCTTCCCCTGAGAGGATTTCAAACACTGTGAGAAAAGGGATTTTTATAATAAATATAGGTGATCTGACAAGTACACTTTAACTGGATACACTATACGGACAAGAGTATTGGGAGACCTACACGTTCCATCTACTGGAGCTTTAAGGACTTCTCATTCTACATCCATAGCTTTTTAACATGGAGCGGGTCCCCCCTTTGCAGTTATAACAGCTTCCTCCCTTCTGGGAACACTTTCTACAAGATTTCGGAGGTGTCTGTGGGAATTTTTGTCCATTCCTCCAAAAGGTCAGACAATTGTGTTGGATGAGAGGGCCTGGCTCGCAATATTTGATCTACTTCATCCCTAAGCTGTTGGAAGGGGTTGAGGTTACGGGTCTGTGCATTTTTTTTTACATTGGTGGGAACCTTTTGGGGAGCTGTCTAATGGGGAAAAAATGATCTTCCTACAAAGACTTCTACCTATTTGGGGAATAATATATCTACTGGGGCCTCTGCCTGATGGGAGAGCAAATATGTACCTACTGGGGAATCTACCTGATAAAGCGGGGGATGTCTTTTCTACTTACCAGGGGCTTCTACAAACTGAAAGCATCTCCATAATTGGGGGGGGGGGGGGGGGGGGGGAGAGTGTAAAGTGGTTAATGGTCATGGTGTGGCCCTATTATTTGTCCTTCGTATGGTGGTGTTATTGGTGATACTGGGCTGAGCATAGCGGTAATTATTTAATATCAGTATGATGGTATTATTTAGTCACTGCATTAGTAACACTATATGTCATCCTGGTGTGGAGGTATTATTTTAGGTTTTAGTTTTTTTTTACCCCAAAGCCTGTTCCCCTGGTGATAACTGTAGGCATCGCCACTCTCTTGCATTCACAACCTGGGTTTGGGGCACAATACATTTTGCCCAGGATAGAGCTGTTGCAAAATTACAATTCCCAGCAAGTTTTGAAACAGCTGGAGGCACCCTAGTTTGGAAACAAACAACCTTTGGCTCCTATAATTCTCTGACAGGACATGATGGGAGTTGTAGTTTTGCAACAACTGGAGGGCCACAGGTGGGGGGACACTACTCTAGTGGCTGCTCCAGTCAGTGTATTCCAGTGTTTCCCAATCAAGGTGCCCCCAGCTGTTTCAAAACTACAACTGACCGGGCATGCTGGGAGTTGTAGTTTTGCAACAGCTGGAGGCACTCTGGCTGGGAAACACTGGTGTATTCTATCCCATCCCGGTCTGTCGCCAGGTCGGTGTCAGCCTCTTCCTTCTGTCTCTCAGGATCAGGCTCGAAGGCTGCAGCCATTCAGGGCTCTCTCCTCCCCCGGTGTCTGACGCGTTGCATGCCGGGCTCTGCTGCCGGTGTTCGGGGCTCTGGTCGCCCGGGAGATGCTGCTGGACGAGCGGTGGCGCCTAGACCCACACAGCTGCTACAGGTAACCGGGGGACACCGGGGAGAGAGAGGCGGGGAGGAGGTCTGCAAGAGCCGGTGTCTGAGGGGATGCAGGCCGGGAGAGGAGCGGGGCTGGGCGTACACTGCGATTGGAGAGTCCCCGGCTCCGGGTGAGGCCTACACCGTGATCCGAGGACTAGGACACGTAGAGACGGAGCCATGGCTGACACCACACAGACTCTGTGTGTATATGTTATATAAGATCCTGCCATCTGCCTGTCTACAGAGCATACATGGGTATATACATCATATGCTGCTATATACAGCAGGTTATATACTAGTGTATACTTTATATACCGCTATATACATCAGGTTACATATACTGCTGTATACTTCATATACCGCTATATACATCAGGTTGCATATACTGCTGTATACTTCATATACTGCTATATACATCACTACTGTATCTACATCATGTATCATACACTGCAATATACATCATTGTAATATACCGCTATATACATCACTACTGTATCTACATCATGTATTGTAATATACCGCTTTATACATCATGTATCATTTACTGCTATATACATCACTGCCGTATATACATCATGTATCATTTACTGCTATATACATCACTGCCGTATATACATCATGTATCATTTGCTGCTATATACATCACTACCATATATACATCATGTATCCTATACTGCTATATACATCATGTATCATTTGCTGCTATATACATCACTACCATATATACATCATGTATCCTATACTGCTATATACATCACGTATCCTATACTGCTATATACATCACTACCATATATACATCATGTATCCTATACTGCTATATACATCATGTATCCTATACTGCTATATACATCACTACCGTATATACATCATGTATCCTATACTGCTATATACATCACTACCGTATATACATCATGTATCCTATACTGCTATATACATCACTGCCGTATATACATCATGTATCCTATACTGCTATATACATCACTGCCGTATATACATCATGTATCCTATACTGCTATATACATCACTGCCGTATATACATCATGTATCCTATACTGCTATATACATCACTGCCGTATATACATCATGTATCCTATACTGCTATATACATCACTGCCGTATATACATCATGTATCCTATACTGCTATATACATCACTGCCGTATATACATCATGTATCCTATACTGCTATATACATCACTACCGTATATACATCATGTATCCTATACTGCTATATACACCACTGCCGTATATACATCATGTATCCTATACTGCTATATACATCACTGCCGTATATACATCATGTATCCTATACTGCTATATACATCACTGCCGTATATACATCATGTATCCTATACTGCTATATACATCACTGCCGTATATACATCATGTATCCTATACTGCTATATACATCACTACCGTATATACATCATGTATCCTATACTGCTATATACATCACTACCGTATATAAATCATGTATCCTATACTGCTATATACATCACTACCGTATATACATCATGTATCCTATACTGCTATATACATCACTACCGTATATACATCATGTATCCTATACTGCTATATACATCACTACCGTATATACATCACGTATCCTATACTGCTATATACATCACGTATCCTATACTGCTATATACATCACTACCATATATACATCATATATCCGATACTGCTATATACATCACTACCATATATACATCATGTATCCTATACTGCTATATACATCACTACCATATATACATCATGTATCATTTACTGCTATATACATCGTATCATATACTGCTATATACATCATGTATCATTTACTGCTATATACATCGTATCATATACTGGTTTATACATGACTACTGTATATGCTGCCATCTAAATCACATACTGCTATATACATTACTACTGTATATACATCATGTATCCTATACTATTTACATTATGTATTTTAATATATCATCTGTATTAGTAGACTGCTATTCAGGAGTTTAGGAAAGCTAGGTGCGAGCCCTCTCAGAGCTGTGCAGCCATATTTGTTGTTACCCATCTTTTTTAGAACCTTAAATAACAAGTCTACTTGAAACAGGGGATATATTTTTAAATAACTTATTATATTTGCTATTCAGGGCTTTAGGAAAGCTGGTTGATGAGCCCTGTCAGAGCTGTACAGCCATGGCGGTTGTCACCCAGGTTTTCAAGACTATCTCTAGTTGTTCAATGTATCAAGTAGATTCCCCATTCAGTGTCCTAGAATAGCTGGGTGACCACCACCTTGACCACATCATTCTGTCAAGATTCGTCCCTAACTTTCCCAGATTCCTGAATGGCAAATCTTTTATGGTTATTTTCTAATACATTCTCTTTGTTAAGTACATTTGCCTTGCTGGGTGACAACCAATATGGCCAAATTTATTAAATTGACACGACACTTGATCATTTTTACGCAGGTACGAATTTCCTGAAGTCCTGCTCCAGCACATACTTTCTATGGTTTGCCCATTGCGCAGTATTTTGTAACTTGTAATGTTATCCTGTTGCGCAAACATTTGCAACCAAAGAGAAATCCCCCCCCCCACACTATGTGCAGGAGGTGGAATGGTCTCCCCTGTTGTAGCTGCTTTGGTGATGGTATCAGGTCCGGTCTGAGATGAAACGTACTGTATATGATTGGCGCAAGATTATTGTAATATCAGCCACTTCCCCCAAAATATAAATGCTCCGACATGGGAAAACCTGCAAAGGGCCGCCAGATACTTAATAAACCGGATTCCCGTATTTGCCCCATTTTGTACATTGTAGAAATCTAGCGGGTCTATAGGGGTCTTTGGACGCCTGGCGCATATGCTGACTGTGAACGCTCTGGTTACGTTCTCGTGACATTTATATAGAAAATGGGAAGTTTTTACACTACCGTATATAATAGAGTATAATCCAAGTTTTTCAGCACGATTTTTCATGCTGAAAACGCCCCCCTCGGCTTATACTCGAGTGAAAAAAAAAAAAGAAGAAAAGAAAAAAGAGCCAAACAAGTTGGAGCACAATAGCCGTGGGAACTCGCTCTACATCTACCAGATAATGCCATAGTAGAGCTGGAGGTTTGTTTGGACTGATGACCTGTTACAAGTAGCTACTCTGTCAGAAGACAGGTGACATTTTAAAGTTTGTAAGCTGCTTATAAAGGGTTAAAGTGTACCTGTCATTAACAAAAACTTTTAATATAATGTAGATGATAACATTATACGTATATATGTAATATACATTGGTTAAAAAAAATGTATATTTTTGGGTGAAAAAGTGCTGTCTCTGCAGCTATCGCCTGTGAGGAGTCCAAAAATAGGAAGTGAGGGGAGGACAAGCAGAGCTCTGTGCAGGCTGCTGGCTTGTCAATCATGCTAATGTGTGAGCCCATAGCATGTCATAGAGCCTCAGTGCACAGAGCCCCGCTTGTCCTCGGTGCACAGAGCCCCGCTTGTCCTCGGTGCACAGAGCCCCGCTTGTCCTCGGTGCACAGAGCCCCGCTTGTCCTCGGTGCACAGAGCCCCGCTTGTCCTCGGTGCACAGAGCCCCGCTTGTCCTCGGTGCACAGAGCCCCGCTTGTCCTCGGTGCACAGAGCCCCGCTTGTCCTCGGTGCACAGAGCCCCGCTTGTCCTCGGTGCACTTGGTGAATTTCAAAGCATTGTACATTGCTTCTGCCCTACAGATGTGGTTTGCTGTTTTGGCAGTACAGTGTTTAGGCCAGGGTCTTCTAACCGGGCTGCTCCCAGATGTTGCAAAACTATCACTTCCAGCATGCCCGGACAGCCTCGTTTTAAGAGAGTATTATAATCTCACAATCATAGGATATTCTCTTATTATTAATAGGTGGGGATCTGACTACTGGGACCCTTGCCGATCAACTGAATAATGGATGCCACCTGCTTTGCATAGAACACTCGTACCGTTCTGTACAATGTGAATATAGACTGAGTTGCTGTTCCATTTCACAATGGATGGATGAATCTGTGAAGTAGTCGCTGTGATTATCTAGTGTCATCTTCTTCATACTAAGGACTCCTGATCATCAAAACTTGAGCGATCAGGAAGTGACAGCGTGTCCTAGCAATGTGCCATCACTTCTGATGGCGAGGAGACTCCTATAAGATCAGTTTACATGTAGCAGAAATGCTGCAGGTTTACTTTTTTAGGTTTGCAGGTAAAATCCACAGCAGATGCAGCCGCTTCTTTAGGTGAGTAGACCCATAACATGGGCATAAGGATGTGGTGTGCTCGGGAGGCTCTCAGTGTGCCCTGATAAATATTTGTTGGGTGTTTTACGTGTAGTTTTTTAAAGGGAACCTTCCAGCAGTTTCATGCTGCCTCGCGCTCCCTGTGTTTCTTTTGCTGCTTGCTGATCGGGCAGGACGAAACCGCTGACAGGTTTGCCCCAAAACCTTTACAAAGGGACCTTTCAGACCCTGTATTAGCTGGATATGGCTTAAAATAAAATAGTCACACTTCCCTCACCTTTTATATGCCATGCTACTCATCCATTTATTTTTTTTATTTATTTTTTTACTAAATTCATAAAGCATCATTTGCTCACAAACTTTTTTTCACCATAAGGGACCTTTATCTCTAACGTGGAACTCTGTCGTGTTTCCCAATCAAGGTGCCTCCAGCTGTTGCAAAACCAAATCTCCCGGCATGCTGGGAGTTGTAGTTTTGCAACAGCTGGAGGCACCCTGGTTGGGAAACTCTACTTAAAGGGGTACTCCGGTGAAAAAAAAAAAAAAAATATATATATATATATATATATATATATATATATATACAGCAACAGAAGAATGCAGCAGCACACTGCCAGCACAAGGATATAGGTGAAACATGAATATGCAGTTAAAACATGGAGAACTATACAGCTATGGTGTAATAGATGCAAATGTGAAACTATGAAATAGTGAGGCACTTAGCTCGCAAATTTGTCTCCGCCCGCGGTCAAATAGCTTGGACCGTCCCACCGCGATAAGGTAGCCTCATTGGGACGGACCCTACACTGTGAATATGCCTCTGTGTGAACAATTCAGTAAGTATGGCAGGATCTGGAACATCCAAGACACCTTATATACACACCTGATAGAGGTGGGTGGGGTGCACGGCCAACATGGAGGTAGCCACTCCCCCGTATGTGCAATACAGACAAAGAATAAGTCAGCCAGCACTTTAGTTGATACCAAACTATTATATGGACCTGGCCTACAGGTGCACGCTACTAGGCTAGATATACAGCAACAGAAGAATGCAGCAGCACACTGCCAGCACAAAGATATAGGTGAAACATGAACATGCAGTTAAAACATGGAGAGCTATACAGCTATGGTGAAAAAGCAGGTAGAGCAGCACTCACAGGGAGATATGATGTAACGGGTGCAGACTGTGGATAGGCCCTGGTCCTCAAGCCCCAATTAAATACAGCAGCCAAGTAGACACAGCAGCACTCCAGCGTAGTGAAAAATAGTGACTTTATTTATCACCAAAATGAATTGCGCTGTTTCAACCACCTCTCGTGGTCGTCCTCAAGCAGTGCAAGTTAATGAATGCTTTAAATAAGGAGAAACATAGTGACCTCACTTCCTGTGGGCGTGCAGTAATTAACATATGTAAACAAACAAGTAAGATTGCAGTAGTGGTGCTCTGCACATCATACATAATAAGGAGACCTATTCCACTGCAAAAATAAGTGCAACCAAAATAAGTGTAAAAAATACATAAACGAGTGCTCAGCACACAGTTTACAGGTAATAAATGGTATGACATCTCATAGAAGTACAATCCGTGTGAATCAGTCCATACCTCCAGGCCCGGACATGGGACCCGAGAAACAAGATCACGATCGCAAATCCTCCAATTCATTTTGGTGATAAATAAAGTCACTATTTTTCACTACGCTGGAGTGCTGCTGCGTCTACTTGCTATATATATATATATATATATATATATATATATATATATATAAAAATTAAATTAGCTGGTGCCAGAAACTTAAACAGATTTGTAAATTACTTCTATTTAAAAATCTGAATCCTTCCAATACTTATTAGCTGCAGTATACCACAAAAGAAGTTCTTTTCTTTTTGAATTTCCTTTCTGTCTGGCCACAGTGCCCTTTGATGACACCTCTGTACATTTTAGGAACTGTCTAGAGCAGGAGAGGTTTGCTATGGGGATTTGCTCCTGGAAAGTTCCTAAAATGGACAGAGGTGTCAGCAGAGAGCACTGTGGTCAGACAGAAAGGAAATTCAAAAAGAAAAGAGCTTCCTGTGGAGCATACCGCAACTGAGAAGTACTGGAAGGATTAAGAATTTTAAATAGAAGTAATTTACATATCTGATTAACTTTCTGGCACCAGTTTATTTCCAGGGAAGTACTTTTTTAATAAGCTCTCATTTAAAATATAATGGGGGCAACAGCACAACTGTGCCCATACTGAATCCAAGTGTGCCCATACTGAATCCAAGTGTGCCCATACTGAATCCAAGTGTGCCCATACTGAATCCAAGTGTGCCCATACTGAATCCAAGTGTGCCCATACTGAATCCAAGTGTGCCCATACTGAATCCAAGTGTGCCCATACTGAATCCAAGTGTGCCCATACTGAATCCAAGTGTGCCCATACTGAATCCAAGTGTGCCCATACTGAATCCAAGTGTGCCCATACTGAATCCAAGTGTGCCCATACTGAATCCAAGTGTGCCCATACTGAATCCAAGTGTGCCCATACTGAATCCAAGTGTGCCCATACTGAATCCAAGTGTGCCCATACTGAATCCAAGTGTGCCCATACTGAATCCAAGTGTGCCCATACTGAATCCAAGTGTGCCCATACTGAATCCAAGTGTGCCCATACTGAATCCATTTTAGCAATAATTGATCAGCAGATATTTATATAGAGTTACAGTGTCCAAAGAGCAACTCTCTGGCACCAGTTGATTTAAAAAAAAGTTTTTCACAGGAGTACCCGTTTAAATGTATGGCAGGGCTTGACATCCCAGGCACCTTTACAAAAAAATATAAAAAAAATAATTTCTGGCCCATAATGTTTTCTTCTGATTTTTATAGTGCTATTTGCCTGGCTTCTAAACCCACCTTTGCTGTTTGGTCACCGCTGTCCATTTAGCTTGGTATCGCAATAATAAAATACATTAGCACCTCTATCATGACATGCACTATAAAGGAAAGAGGAGCAGAGCGCGATTTACCACAAGTCCCTGTAGAACGTAGATTCTGGAGGCAGATGGCTAAATGACATAATCAACCTAAAACCCAAAATACCATTGTTTTTGCTGACACGATCTTGTAGTAACTGTTCCTTTTGATCATTTATTGATGTTTTATGTCAGACCAGTTTTATTGAACGTCCCTAGGACTGAGGGTAGCGGGTAGAATCCATGGAATTATGACAGTCAGGGCGTCATGCAGTTTTAGGATATATTCACATGAGCAGGATCTGCAGTAGGTAACAAAATCATCTGCATAAAATATGTAGCCGATCCTGTACGTATGAATGTATATAACCGAGCATGCTTAAAAAAATTACTTCTTTACAAACAAAAAAAATTTCATAGCATATGATCATTATGGTGTTACCATGGCATCTCCACTTTTGCCCAATTTTCATTTTTTTTTTTCATGTAAAGCTTTTTTAAAGGGGTACATTTTTTAAAAATCTTAATCCTTCCAGTACTTATCAGCTGCTGTATGCTCCATAAGAAGTTCTCTTCTTTTTGAATTTCTTATCTGTCTGACCACAGTGCTCTCTGCTGATGCAACTTTCCAGGGCAGGAGAGGATTTTATATGGATTTGCTCTTGCTCTGGACAGTTCCTGACATGAACAGAGTTGTCAGCAGAGAGCACTGTGGTCAAGCAGAAAATAAATTAAATAAAGAAAATAACTTCCTCTGTAGCATACAGCAGCTGATAAGTGCTGGAAGGATTAAGATTTTTAAATAGAAGTAATTTACAAATCTGTTTTTATTTCTGGCACCAGTTGATTTAAAAAAAAAAATTCCTACTAGAGTACCCCTTAAAGCCCTGTAAATAGGACAGCAAACCATTACAACTTGTAGTTGACAAGCTATTGGTATAAGGCTATGTTCAGAGGTTGCATTGTGGTATATCCCAAATCAGCATTACATTTGCACAGTGAATGCTACAGAAATAAATATAACCCCTAGCCTAGAAAAAAACATATCCCATTGAATAGTGAACATTTTAAAATGCAGGAACCCTAATGTGCCTGATTTCCAAATGCAACATGTAAATTAGATTTTTATATAAACATAGGGGTGCCCTCTGTAGAGGGAAGTGACGGATTGTTTGTATGTAACGTGGGTGGGGGGTTTATTGTTGGGGAAATATTGTTGTATGTTTAAAAATGGTTAAACTATTATTAAAAATATCTGATTTAAAAAAAAAAAACATAGGGGTGCCCTAATACCCATATTGGTATTTGTGCTGATACTGGACATTTGTACTTGTTCTTGTGCATATATCCCTGGTACCCATCCTGATACCCCCATCAGATAGGTAGTCAGGTTGGTAGGGAATCTATTAGGTAGATGTCCCCATTAAGTAGTTTCCCCCAATAAATCCCCTACAAAAGAAAATAATAAAATTACTCACACTTTCCCTATGGTCCTGCACCGAGGCCTCTTCACTGCGCGATGTCATCATTTGAACGTAGGCAGGTTCTGCACCTACCGTATATACTCGAGTATAAGCCGACCCGAATATAGCCCGAGGCCCCTAATTATACCCCAAAAACCCAGGAAAAGTTATTGACTCGACTATAAGCCTAGGGTGGGAAATACATCAACCCCCCCCCCCCCATGTCATCATCCAGACCCCCCCCCCTTCATCATCAACGCCTGTCAATCCCTTCATCAGTGGTCTTCAACCTGCGGACCTCCAGCCATCGGCTGTCCGTGCATGCTGGCTGGGAGTTGTAGTTTTGAAACATCTGGAGGTCCACAGGTTGAAGACCACTGCGGCCTTCGTTATCATCCAGCCCCCCCTTTAGTTTTCTACTCACCTCCCCTCGGTGAGAAGTTAGGGTGAGCTGGTCCGGGCCATCTATGCTGCAGGGACCATCCGGTGGGGAGGGTTAGTCGTTCCGGGCTGTCCATCTTCACCGGCAGGCCCTCTTCTCCGCACTTTGGCCCGGCCCCGGACTAGTAACGTTGCATTGATGACGACTTACAGGGACGCGCATGAACGTCCGTCCCTGTGTGTCGTCATCAAGGCAACGTCACTAGTCACAACTCAGCAACTTTTCCTCTGCACAGGTTTTGATAAATCTCCCCCATGGTCACGATCAGACAATGATTTAGATGAGCAGAGCTGCAGTATTTTGTGATATCGCACTTTCTATATGACTTACATTCTGGATGATTCATAAGACATCAACCTGCTCAACTAGTTCTGTAATCTTTTATTAAATCTGCTGAATCGTCACTAACTGTTTCTTCTTTGTCTACACGGACACTGCTTTACGTCTTTTACTCCTCCATCCTACAGGCCTCTCCTGACCTGACTGATTTATCACATTATTGTTACCCATAAAATAGTAATGCAGGAAACCCTAAATCAGTGGTCTCAAACTGTGACCCTCCAGATGTTGCAAAACGTCAACTCCCAGCACTATCTATCTATCTAAATCTATCTATCTGTATAGAGCAGTGGTCTCAAACTGTGACTCTCCAGATGTTGCAAAACTTCAACTCCCAGCACTATCTATCTATCTGTATAGAGCAGTGGTCTCAAACTGTGACCCTCCAGATGTTGCAAAACTTCAACTCCCAGCGTGCCCGGACAGCCGTTGGCTGTCCGGGCATGCTGGGAGTTAAAGTTTTGCAACATCTGGAGGGCCACAGTTTGAGACCACTGCCCTAAATAGACAGCTGGGTGTTACTTCTTGGGTGGGGCGTGTCTTTATACTGTTTGAGAATATCCAATCAAAACTGGTAACACCCAGTTGGCTATTTAGTCATACATTTCTGGGAACAATAATAAAGGAACGGCACAACTGAAGCCTATTAAAAAAAATGTTCCAGAATTATTATTTCACGGGGAATATTAGTATTTACTTGAACAGACTGGTCAGAATAAGCCACATGTGGAAAACTTTATTTTTATTTATTTATTTATTTTAAATCAACTGGTGCCAGAAAGTTAAACTAGATTTCTAAATGACTTCAAAAAAAAATTATTTATTAGTTATATAATTAATTTCTTTCTATAATTAACATTAACCTCTTAAGGACCCAGGGCGTATGGATACGCCCTCACACCCTGGGCCTTAAGGACCCAGGGCGTATCCATACGCCCTGGCGTTTTCCAGTCTCTGCCGCGCGCCGGGCAGAGATCGGAACTGGATGCCTGCTGAAATCCTTCAGCAGGCATCCAGGGCAAACGCCGAGGGGGGCCATGTAGGCCCCCCATGTCGGCGATCGCCGCAAATCGCAAGGGAAATCACCCTTGCGATCTGCGGCGATACCGGGCTGATCGGGTCTCTGGGACCCGACCGCCCGGTAATTTTGCGTGATCCCGGCTGTCACAGACAGCCAGGACCATGCTAATGTATAGGAGCGAGGTGGCAAGCCTGACACCACCTCCTATACCCTGCGATCTGTCGGTTAGTTAACCGACCAATCGCAGGAGGGGGGGCGGTTACTTCCTCCCGTCCTGCCCGGCCCATGAAAGTCCGGAGAGGACGGGAGGAAGACCGGAGGACGCGACGGGGGAGTGCTGGGGACCGGCCCCGGTACTTACCTCGTCCCTGAAGACCCGGATCCTGGCGGCGGAGACGGCTGCGACAGGTGAGTAGATCTTCAGCCGCGGTCGGGCCCTTTACAGCAATGCACGTCGCCGTAAAGCGACATGCATTGCTGTAATGGGACCCTGTAAACTACAACTCCCAGCATGCCCAGACAGCCCTTGGCGTCTGGGCATGCTGGGAGTTGCAGTTTTGCAACATCTGGAGGTCCACAGTTTGGAGACCACTGTGTCCTTCCAGATGTTGCAAAACTACACATCCTCAGCATGCCCTTACTGTCCAGGCATGCTGGGAGTTGTAGTTCTGTAACATCTGGCCCTGCAGATGTTGCAGAACTACAACTCCCAGCATGCCTGGACAGTTTTGGCATACTGGGAGTTGTAGTTTTGCAACATCTGGAAGGGCACAGATTGGGAACCACTGTATTAGTGGTCTGCAAACTGTAGTCCCCCAGATGTTGCAAAACTACAACTCCAAGCATGCTGGGAGTTGTAGTTCGGCAACATCTGGCTCTAAAGATGTTGCCAACTACTACTCCCAGCATGCCTGAGAATGTTTGGGAGTTGTGGTTTTGCAACAACAGGAGGCACACTGGTTGAGAAACATTGTCTGTTTCCTAACTCAGTGTTTCCCAACCCGTGTGCCTCCAGCTGTTGCAAAACTATAACTACCAGCATGCACTGATAGACTGTGCATGCTGGGAGTTGTAGTTTTTCAACAGCTGGAGGTCCCCCCCTTGTGAATGTACAGGGTACATTCACATGGGCAGGGGGCTTACAGTGAGTATCAGGCTGCAAGTTTGCGATGCAGCAAATTTTGCGCGGCAGCTCAAACTCGCTCATGTGACTGTACCCTAAAAACACTACACTACACTAACACAAAATAAAATAAAAAGTAAAAAACACTACATATACACATACCCCTACACAGCCCCCCTCCCCTCCCCAATAAAAATGAAAAACGTCTGGTACGCCACTGTTTTCAAAATGGAGCCTCCAGCTGTTGCAAAACAACAACTCCCAGTATTGCCGAACAGCCGTTGACTGTCCAAGCATGCTGGGAGTTTAGCAACAGCTGGAGGCACCCTGTTTGGGAATCACTGGCATAGAATACCCCTATGTCCACCTCTATGCAAATCCCTAATTTAGTCCTCAAATGCGCATGGCGCTCTCACTTTGGAGCCCTGTCGTATTTCAAGGCAACAGTTTAGGGTCACATATGGGGTATCGCCGTACTCGGGAGAAATTGCCTAACAAATTTTGGGGGGCTTTTTCTCCTTTCACCCCTTATGAAAATGTGAAGTTGGGGTCTACACCAGCATGTTAGTGTAAAAAAATAAATTTTTTACACTAACATGCTGGTGTTGCCCTATACTTTTCATTTTGACAAGAGGTAAAAGGGAAAAAAGCCCCCAAAATTTGTAATGCAATTTCTCCCGAGTACAGAGATACCCCATATGTGGGCGCAAAGTGCTCTGGGGGCGCACAACAAGGCTCAGAAGGGAGAGTGCACCATGTACATTTGAGGTGATTTGCACAGGGGTGGCTGATTGTTACAGCGGTTTTGACAAACGCAAAAAAAACAAAACCCCACGTGACCCCATTTTGAAAACTACACCCCTCACGGAATGTAATGAGGGGTGCAGTGAGAATTTACACCCCACAGGTGTCTGACAGATCTTTGGAACAGTGGGCTGTGCAAAATAAAAATGTTGTACAGACCACTGTTCCAAAGATCTGACAGACACCAGTGGGGGTAAATGCTCACTGTACCCCTTGTTACGTTCCTCAAGGGGTCTAGTTTCCAAAATGGTATGCCATGTGGGGGTTATTTTGCTGTTCTTGCACCATAGGGGCTTCCTAAATGCGACCCCCCCCCCCCCCCCCCCCCCCCGCCCCCCGAGCAAAATTTGCTCTCAAAAAGCCAAATATGACTCCTTCTCTTCTGAGCATTGTAGTTCGCTCGTAGTGCACTTCAGGTCAACTTATGGGGTACCTCCATACTCAGAAGAGATGGGGTTTCAAATTTTGGGGGGTATTTTTTGCTATTAACCCTTGCAAAAAGGTGAAATTTGGGGGGGAAACACCCATTTTAATGAAATTTTTTATTTTTTTTTTTTTACGTATGCAAAAGTCGTGAAACCCGTGTGGGGTATTAAGGCTCACTTAATTCCTTGTTACGTTCCTCAAGGGGTCTAGTTTCCAAAATGGTATGCCATGTGGGTATTTTTTGTTGTCCTGGCACCATAGGGGCTTCCTAAATGCGACATGCCCCCCGAGCAAAATTTGCTCTCAAAAAGCCAAATATGACTCCTTCTCTTCTGAGCATTGTAGTTCGCCTGTAGTGCACTTCAGGTCAACTTATGGGGTACCTCCATACTCAGAAGAGATGGCGTTACAAATTTTGGGGGGTATTTTCTGCTATTAACCCTTGCATAAATGTGAAATTTGGGGGGAAACACACATTTTAGTGAAATTTTATTTTATTTTTTTACATATGCAAAATTCGTGAAACACATGTGGGGTATTAAGGCTCACTTAAATCCTTGTTACGTTCCTTAAGGGGTCTTGTTTCCAAAATGGTATGGCATGTGTTTTTTTTTGCTGTTCTGGCACCATAGGGGCTTCCTAAATGCAACATGCCCCCCAAAAACCATTTCAGAATAACGTACTCTCCAAAATCCCCTTGTCGCTCCTTCGGTTCTGAGCCCTCTACTGCGCTCGCCGAACACTTTACATAGACATATGAGGTATGTGCTTACTCGAAAGAAATTGGGCTACAAATATAATTATACATTTTCTCCTTTTACCCCTCGTAAAAATTCAAAAATTGGGTCTGCAAGAACATGCAAGTGTAAAAAATGAAGATTGTGAATTTTCTCCTTCACTTTCCTGCTATTCCTGTGAAACCCCTAAAGGGTTAAAAGGCTGACTGAATATCATTTTGTATACTTTGGGGGGTGCAGTTTTTATAATGGGGTCATTTGTGGGGTATTTCTAAGATGAAGACCCTTCAAATCCACTTCAAACCTGAACTGGTCCCTGAAAAATAGGGAGTTTGGAAATTTTGTGAAAAATTGGAAAATTGCTGCTGAACTTTGAAGCCCTCTGGTGTCTTCCAAAAGTAAAAACTTGTCAATTTTATGATGCAAACATAAAGTAGACATATTGTATATGTGAAAAAAAAATTCAAATATTTTGAATATCCATTTTCCTTACAAACAGAGAGCTTCAAAGTTAGAAAAATGCAAAATTTTCAAATTTTTCCTAAAATTTTCACATTTTTCACCAAGAAAGGATGCAAGTTACAAATTTTTTTTACCACTATGTTAAAGTAGAATATGTCACGAAAAAACAATCTCGGAATCAGAATGATAACTAAAAGCATTCCAGAGTTATTAATGTTTAAAGTGACAGTGGTCAGATGTTCAAAAAATGGCCGGGTCCTAAGGTGTAAAATGGCTGGGTCCTTAAGAGGTTAAAGGGGTATTCCAGGAAAAAAACTTTTTTACATATATCAACTGGCTCAAGAAAGTTAAACAGATTTGTAAATTACTTCTATTAAAAAATCTTAATCCTTTCAGTACTTATGAGCTTCTGAAGTTAAGGTTGTTCTTTTCTGTCTAAGTGCTTTCTGATGACACCTGTCTCGGGAACCGCCCAGTTTAGAAGAGGTTTGCTATGGGGTTTTGCTTCTAAACTGGGCGTTTCCCAAGATGCATGTCATGAGAGAGGACTTAGACAGAAAAGAACAACCTTAACTTCAGAAGCTCATAAGTACTGAAAGGATTAAGATTTTTTTAATAGAAGTAATTTACAAATCTGTTTAACTTTCTGGAGCCAGTTGATATATAAAAAAAAGTTTTTTTCCTGGATAACCCCTTTAGGCTAGGTTCAGACTACCGAATCTCCAGGCAGAAAAGATTCCGAGTGCGGTCAGCACCGGCTGAATCAGTCGGCGCTAGGACCGCGCGGACACTGCAGTCTCCAATAGACTGCAATGTGTTCCGCGCGGATTTCCGCTTGAAGAAAGAGTACCGCCATTCTTCAGGCGGAAATTTCTAAGCGGATTTTCCGCTTCACAAAGTTTGAATTTGTGAACGGAAACCCATTCACTACACTAGACATTTTAGCATGCAGAATTTCGGACGGAAATTTTACGACTGAATTCCGTAGTCTGAACCTAGCCTTAATGTAGTAGCTTTGATTCATGATGCAGAATAAGAACAGTTGTTAAAGTGGGTGTTAAAGGGGTATTCCAGGCAAACACTTTTTTTTTATATATCAACTGGCTCCGGAAAGTTAAACAGATTTGTAAATTACTTATATTAAAAAATCTTAATCCTTCCAATAGTTAATAGCTTCTGAAGTTTTCTGTCTAACTGCTCAATGATGATGTCACGTCCCGGGAGCTGTGCATGCTGGGAGAATATCCCCATAGGAGCTGGACAGCTCCCGTGACGTGAGTCATCAGAAAGCAGTTAGACAGAAAACAGCAACTCAACTTCAGAAGCTAATAACTATTGGAAGGATTAAGATTTTTTTAATAGAAGTAATTTACAAATCTGTTTAACTTTCCGGAGCCAGTTGATATATATAAAAAAAGTTTTTTCCTGGAATACCCCTTTAATGTTCTTTTCTGCAGATGTATGCACTTTATGTAAGCCAGGTTGGACCTGGAATACATATGCAATTTTTTTTCTTTCTTCATAAATAGCGACTATCGCATTGATAAATACATGACCACTGCAAAGTAAAGAAAAGTCTGATGTGCGCAAGTACGTGCGACTTTTTTACGCAAAAAAAATCCACTATGGAGCTTGATAATTCTCCTTCTATATTATTTTCTAATAAAAGAAGAAAAACCAAATAATTAGCCCTGATTCAGTAAAGGTGTGAGGGCATTGGGATACAGTCTGCAGGTATTGAATCCAGTGACACGTCGGCTGGTAGATCAAACACTTTCCGCATATCACTTGTTTGCTCAGCCTGTGAACAGGTTACACGTCTTTATTTCACTTTCTTTACGCTTCAGTCAGGAATCGTTGACTGTCCAGAAGTGAACTGCTGAGCTGTGCGCCGGATCATTTTAGTAAAGCAATTTTAAGCCTCCGTAAATAGTCGAGCCATCGTGTAAATGTTAAGAACTGTAAAGCAGTAAAGGATGCAGAACAACTGCTTTAAAATAATAATTGTGAGACAAAATTGTGAGACAAAATTGAAAAAAAAAAAGGCCATTTTGTAAATTTTGGGGGCTTCCGTTTCTACACAGTAAATTTTTTGGTAAATGACACCTTATCTTTATTCTGTAGGTCCATACGATTAAAATGATTCCCTACTTATATAGGTTGGATCTTGTCGTACTTCTGGAAAAGATCATAACTACATGCAGGAAAATGTATACGTTTAACCCCTTAAGGACCACGGGTTTTTCCACTTTAGTTTTTTCCTCCTCGCCTTTTAAAAATCATAACCCTTTCAATTTTGCACCTAAAAATCCATATGATAGCTTATTTTTTGCGCCACCAATTCTACTTTGTAATGACGTCAGTCATTTTACCCAAAAATTTACGGCGAAACGGAAAAAATAATCATTGTGTGACGAAATTGAAGAAAAAACGCCATTTTGTAATTTTGGGAGCTTCCGTTTCTACGCACTAAATTTTTCTGTAAAAATGACACCTGATCTTTATTCTGTAGGTCCATACGATTAAAATGATACCCTACTTATATAGGTTTGATTTTGTTGTACTTCTGTAAAAAATCATAACTACATGCAGGAAAATTTATACGTTTAAAATTGTCATCTTCTGACCCCTATAACTTTTTTATTGTTCCGCGTACAGGGCGGTATAAGGGCAAATTTTTTTCGCCATGATCTGAAATTTTTAGTGGTACCATTTTTGCATTGATAGGACTTATTGATCGCTTTTTATTCATTTTTTTCATAATATAAAAAGTGACCAAAAATGCACTTTTTTATTTGAATTTTTTTGCGCGTACGCCATTGATCGTGCAGTTTAGTTAACGATATATTTTTATAATTCGGACATTTCTGCACGCGGTGATACCACATAAGTTTATTTTTATTTAGGGTTTTTTTTTTAAATGGGAAAAGGGGGGTGATTCAAACTTTTATTAGGGAAGGGGTTAAATGATCTTTTGTCACTTTTTTTTCTTTTTTTTTGCAGTGTTATAGCTCCCATAGGGACCTATAACACTGCACACACTGATCTTTTACATTGATCAATGGTTTCTCATAGGAAACCATTGATCAATGATTCTGCCACTTGACTGCTCATGCCTGGATCTCAGGCACTGAGCAGTCATTCGGCGATCGGACAACAGGAGGCAGGTAAGGGGATCCTCCTCGCGTCCTACAGCTGTTTAGGATGCCGCTATTTCACCGCGGTGATTCCGAACAGCTCCCAGAGCTAACCGGCAACGATTTACTATCACTTTAGACGCGGTGTTCAACTTTGAACTCCACGTCTAAAGGGTTAATTGTGCACGGCACCGCGATCAGTGTTAATAGCGCACGTCACCGCGTTCAGAGCAGGAGAAAATCCTCATAGCAAACCTAGGCTGCTCTGGACAGTTCCTGGTACGGACAGAGGTGTCAGCAGAGAGCACTGTGGACAAGACAAAAAAGAAATTCAAAAAAGCAAAGAATTTCCTCTGTAGCATACAGCTGCTAATAATTACTAGAAGGATAAAGATTTATTACTAGAAGTAATTTACAAATATGTTTAACTTTCTGGCACCAGTTCATTTAAAAAAAAAAAAAAAAAAAGTTTTCCACCCCTTTAAAGACAGACTGATACAGAGGGAAAGAGGATCCTGCCCACGAGAGCTTACAGTAGTGTTTTCCAACCAGGGTGCCTCCAGCTGTTGCAAAACTACAACTCCCAGCATGCCCGGACAGCCGAAGGCTGTCCGGGCATGCTAGGAGTTGTAGTTTTGCAACAGCTGGAGGCACCCTGGTTGGAAAACACTGGCTTACAGTCTACAAGGGGAGGGAAGTGTCCGTTCACAGTGCAGTATTGGAGAGGCAGGGATATTGTTGGTTGAAGATTATGCTGAAGAGATGGGTTCTCAAGTTGCTTTTGAAGGTTGTGATGGAGGGTAAGAGACAGATTTGTCCAGGTAGTAAGTTCCAGAGTATGGAAGAAATCATGGAAGACGGTTGTCTGAGGAGTAGACGAAGGAAGAACACAGACAGAGGTGAGGATCGAGACTACGCTAGGGGAGGTGTCAGAAGATCAGGTCAGAGATGTGTAGAGAGAACTGGTTATGGACAGCTTTGTATGTCATTATTAAAGGGGTATTCCCGGAAAAAAAACCTTTTATTTATATTTTTATATATATATATATATATCAACTGGCCCCAGAAAGTTAAACAGATTTGTAAATTACTTCTATTAAAACATCTTAATCCTTCCAGTAATTATCAGCTGCTGAAGTTGAGTTGTTCTTTTCTGTCTGGCAACTGTGCTGTCTGCTGACATCTCTGCTTGTCTCGGAAACTGCACAGAGTAGAAGAGGTTTGCTATGGGGATTTGCTTCTACTCTGGACAGTTCCTGAGACAGGTGTCATCATAGAGCACTTAGACAGAAAAGAACAACACAACTACAGCAGCTCCTAAGTACTGAAAGGATTAAGATTTTTTTAATAGAAGTCATTTACAAATCAGTTTAACTTTCTGGAGCCAGTTGATTTATCTAAAAAAAAAGTTTTTTCCTGGATAACCCCTTTAACAGTTTAATCTGAATGTGCTGGACGATGGATAGCCAATGAAGGGATTGGCAGAGGAGAAATCAGGGGAGAGGTGGATTAATTGGGCAACAGAGTTAAAGGGGTACTCCGGTGGAAAACTACTTTTTTCAAATCAACTAGTGCCAGAAAGTTAAACAGCTTTGTAAGTTACTTCTATTAAAAAACCTTAACCCTTCCAGTACTTTTCAGCTGCTGTATACTACAGATGAAGTTGTGTAGTTCTTTTCTGCCTAACCACAGTGCTCTCTGCTGCCACCTCTGTCCATGTCAGGAACTGTCCGGAGCAGGAGAGGTTTGCTATGGGGATTTGATCCTGCTATGGACAGTTCCTGACATGGACAGAGGTGTCCATGATAAGTACTGGAAGGATTAATTAGGATTTTTTAAATAGAAGGAATCTACAAATTTGTTTAACTCTGGAGCCAGTTGATGTGAATTATTATTATTATTATTATTATTATTTTTTTTTTTAACCAGAGTACCCCTTTATGATGCACTAGTCCAGGTGGGAGATGATCAGGACATGTACCAGCAGTTTTGTTCAGAAAGGTGTATTCGAGAAGTGTACTTAGGGGGTCTGAAAGACAGCGCAGATTCACAGTCCATCCCGAACATGTGGGAAAGGAGAGAGGGTGGAGCCATTGACCGTAATTGACAGATTGGGGTTGGGGGGGGGGGGGGGATGGAGGAAGATTATGAATTAAATTTATTGATATAGCACCAAAATATTTAGCAGCACTTTAAAAAGGCATGTTTTTGTGTGTATGTATATATATATATATATATATATATATATATATATATATATATATATATATATATATATACACACCCAAAAACAAGCCTTTAAACAATTCGGACAGAGTGGGGGCCCTGCTCACAAGAACTTGCAATCTGTGAGGAAACGGGTGACACAAGGGAAATGTTCTTGTTCTGTACAAAGCTTTGAGCAAATAGAAGCCACAGCATTCATGTGAACAGAGCCCAGGCGGTGTGTTTTCATTTTAAATGCATATTTATGTTTTCATATTTTGATTTTATCTATTGAGGTCAATGGGAGAGGAATGTCGCACAATGCCATACCTAAAAGGAGTTATCTGGGCTCATGAATATGTTGGCCAATCTGCGTAGGATAGACCATTAATATTAGATCGGAGGGGTGCTGGTCGTCAGTTGACCCCCGATATAATGTAAATGTCCTGTTCTATTGAAGGGGCCATGGTGGTCATGTGAGTGCCACATCCTCTTCAATGTTTTGCGGTGCTTGTCCTTTCCATTGCCGCCTTTTAGTAGCAGCTGTGCAAGGTACTACAGCGTTCCCCAATTGTTGGGTATCCTTATTTGTATGAATGGGCGCAGATTCACAGAGGAATTCGGCTGGGAAATTTTCCTCGCGGAATTCTGTAATCCGAACAAGCAAACAAGCCTCTTGGTGGTTCATGATCCTTCTGGTTAGAGCAGGGTTCTTCCAGCTGTTGCAAAACTACAACTCCCAGCATGCCCGGACAGCCTTCGGCTGTCCGGGCATGCTGGAAGTTGTAGTTTTGCAACAGCTGGAGGCACCATGGTTGGGAAACAGTGCTTGAGTGTATAACAGGGCTTGACATCACAGGCACCTTAAAAAAAAAAAAAAATATATATATATATATATATATATATATATATATATATATATATATATATATATATATTTTATTTTTTTTCTGGCCCATAATGTTTTCTTCTGATTTTTATAGTGCTATTTTCCTGGCTTCTAAACCCACCTTTGCTGTTTGGTCACCGCTGTCCATTTAGCTTGGTATCGCAATAATAAAATACATTAGCACCTCTATCATGACATGCACTATAAAGGAAAGAGGAGCAGAGCGCGGTTTACCACAAGTCCCTGTAGAACGTAGATTCTGGAGGCAGATGGCTAAATGACATAATCAACCTAAAACCCAAAATACCATTGTTTTTGCTGACACGATCTTGTAGTAACTGTTCCTTTTGATCATTTATTGATGTTTTATGTCAGATCAGTTTTAGTGAACGTCCCTAGGACTGAGGGTAGCGGGTAGAATCCATGGAATTATGACAGTCAGGGCGTCATGCAGTTTTAGGATATATTCACATGAGCAGGATCTGCAATAGGTAACAAAATCATCATCTGCATAAAATATGTAGCCGATCCTGTACGTATGAATGTATATAACCGAGCATGCTTAAAAAAATAACTTCTTTACAAACAAAAAAAATTGCATAGCATATGATCATTATGGTGTTACCATGGCAGCCCATCAAATTGCATTTTTTTTTGTAAAGCTTTTTTTTAAAGGGGTACAATTGTTTTTCTAAATCAACTGGTGCCAGCAAGTTAAGCAAATTTGTAAATTACTTCTATTAAAAAATCTTAATCCTTCCAGTACTTATCAGCTGCTGTATGCTCCACAGGAAGATCTTTTCTTTTTGAATTTCTTTTCTGTCTGTCCACAGTGCTCTCTGCTGACACCTCTGTCCAGAGCAGGAGAGGTTTGCTATGGGGATTTGCTCCAGCTCTGGACAATTCCTGACGTGGACAGAAGTGTCAGCAGAGAGCATTGTGGTCAGACAGAAAATAAATTCAAAAAGAAAAGAACTTCCTGTACAGCAGCTGATAAGTACTGGAAGGATTAAGATTTTTTAAATAGAAGTAATTTACAAATCTTTTTAACTTTATGATACCAGTTGATTTAAAATAAATAAATAAATTGTTTAGCCCAGAAGTCATAACTCTTGTTCTCTGGCAGACATAACTAGTGCCAAGTTTTACTGAGTTATTAAAGTTATTACTTTAAGTCGATAAGTAAAATCTTACTAGTGGTTGCGAAATTCTACTTTTTGTAGCCATAAATTGGAGCTGCTATTTGTTTGGGAATCAGAAACCCCATTGTGGTCCCAACACAGTGGCCCTCATTTACTAAGAAAATCGGGTTGTAAGTCTATGTTGCTTTCTTACCCGACTGCTTTTTCCCCTGGTATTTATTATTATGTCGCATCCTGTTTGTCGCACGTGGGTTTTGTTGGTTTTGGTTTCCAACTCCTCTGAGCTCTCGGGAAAAAATCCACAACAATTCAACAAATTCGGGTTGGAAACCTTTATAAATACGTGGGAAAGCTCAGAAATGTCGGGTTACGCCCCTTTTTCGGGTTTGGGAGAATCCACATCGGGTCCGTCGGGAAAAAATGTTGCATCGTGTCGCAGACTGGCGCACGATGTCTGCGACATGGCGCAGACAAAGATGCGACAAAAAAACCCGGCAAAAGAGGTCGGGTTTAGAATAGTAAATGAGGGTCAATGTCTCCAATACCTAGATGCCGTCTCGTAGATGTGTTCATGGCTAAGCAGATTTTGCAGCCTCCAGTCCGTCGCTGTGATGACCTCCCCTCTAATTAAATAAACATTATAGAGGAAACCACTCCAGCCGCAGAGCGTTCCGCCGCGTATCACTGAGTGGTTTCTTAGTCATTATCTCCGGCTTTTTAACACTTCCAATATGCATTTGCATGAACAGCTTAAGCTGATAATGAGATATGTATTGCACAACAATTAGATAATTATATTAAGAGCAATTTTATATAATATCTTGTGATAGAAAAGGGCAATTAGCATATAATTTGCAGCGAATTGCAGTCTGTTTTGTCAAGGGTGAAGTAATCAGCACAGAGTATTAAAACGCCATTTACACGTATCGGACTGTACTTTGTTAGGGATGTTCTGTGCAGTGTCTGAATGTGGCCTTATAGTAAATGTTCCTCGAACAGTTTCAGTGTAGTACTGTGCCAATTGGGGGTCAGTAGGAGAACACCCCCAAAAAAAAAAAAAAACACACATTAAAGGGGTTCTCCGCTGCTCGATGTTTGGAACAATGTTCCGAACGATTAGAGCCGGCACCGGGAGATTGTGACTTCATAACCCCGCCATTCGTGACGTCACACCCCGCCCCTTAATGCAAGTCTATGGGAGGGGGCGTGACAGCCGTCACGCCTCCTCCCATAGATTTGCATTGAGAGGGCGGGGCGTGACATCATGAGAGGGTGGGGCTATGATGTCACAATCTCCCGGTGCCGGTGTGAGGTGGTTTTTTGCGCCCCGTAGATCCATGCGTCCGCTCCTCCCCCAGCTCTCCGAACATTTCCGAAGCTAGAACTGGGGGAGGGCAGAGCAAGGGGAGAGAGAAGGTCCACGCCCCCTCCCTCATCTCCCCGAGCTGAGGACGTAAATCTCCACGGCACACCCACTCCCTGAGGACATAGATCGCCACGGCAGGTCCCCTCCCTGAGGACATAGAGCAGTGCTCCCAATGAGCTCTATGTGTAAAGGGGGACATACTGCACGGGCTAAAGGGGACATACTGTACGGGCTAAAGGGGACATACTGTACAGGCTGAAGGAGGACATACTGCATGGGCTAAAGAGCCCATACATTATGTCCCCCTTTACAAATAGAGCTCATTGGGAGCACTGCTCTACGTCCTCAGCTCGGTGAGATGAGGGAGGGGACCTGCCGTGGAGATTTACGTCCTCAGCTCGGGGAGATGAGGGAGGGGACCTGCCGTGGAGATTTACGTCCTCAGCTCGGGGAGATGAGGGAGGGGACCTGCCGTGGAGATCTATGTCCTCAGGGAGGGGGCGTGTCGTGGAGATCTGCGTCCAGCCGAGCTCAGGGAGGGGGCGTGAACCTCCTTCCTCCCCTTGCCCCAGCTCTAGCTTCGGAAATGTTCGGAAAGCTGGGGGAGGAGCGGACGCATGGATCTACGGGGGCGTAAAAAACCACCTCACACCGGCTCTAATCGTTCGGAACATTTTGTTCCAAACGCTGAGCAGCGGAGAATCCCTTTATGGACATGGTGCAGTTTAACGAGGATCTGAGGCCCCTCCTGGCTCGTTAGGTTTAGTACAATCTAAATATTAAATAACAGTTTTGTTATTAAAAATAAATTGACAGGTGGGTGTTACCAGTTGGGGGCTTGTCCCTGCACATTGACATTGTTCAGTCAGTGCGGACTCGGACACACTCCTTTGACACTGAAAGGTCCCTCACATCCATGCCGCAGGTATTGATTACGGCAGCTGAAGGGTTAATGGTTACGGTAGCTGAAAGGTTAATGGTGGTTATTAGCGGGATCACTGATGTCTGCCATTACTGGCTGATCCCTGGCTGCTGATAGGATGCAAGAGAATGCAGCTTCTGTGCTCGCTTCATGCACAGGATGGAATTGTACGCCTATTGTCCTTAAGAGGTTAAAGCGTACCTGTCATATCACAGAAGACAGGCACAAATGCAGATACTGTGTGTCTGTCTTCTGTATTTAGCTCACAAATCCCTCCATTCTGCTGCTCACTCATTCTGACATCCACTGCTCAGGAAGGGGTGTTTGTCTGATAGGACATGACAAAAGTGAGCACAGGGGAGTGCTTGTCCCCCCTTCACTTCCTGAACTTTGTCCCAGCCTTCAGCTGAGACAAAGATGATGCTGCGGCCGGACAGGATTATGTTCTGGATGGAATGGGGATCCCTAATGGTCATAATTTCTGTAAAAATTAGATACTTTTTTATGAAGTATATTAGAAAGATTAATGTTATGCCAAGATGTACAACATATAAAAAGGTTTTGATTCTGACAGTGTCCATTTAACGTCATTATACCTGTAATTAAAGGCCTGCTGCATTTCCTATCCCATGGTATAAGAAGGTGAGCAATAGTGCTGGGCGGTATACCAGTATGAACCGGACACCGTTTTTTTTTTTTTTTTCTCCCACGGTATGGATTTTTGCCCATACCGCTATACCGGTCGGGCCCCTCCCCCACCCTCCGAGTCAATAAAAAAAATGTAACTTACCCGTAATGGGGGTGGTCCGGGCCATCCATCCTTCCAGTAGTGTCCGGCGGCATTCCGGGTGGAGGGTGAACCGGTCCGGGCTGTCCTTCTTCTCCGGGGGACCTCTTCTCCACTCCGGGCAGGCTCCGGCCTAGTACGCTGCATAGACGCCGCTACGCCGTGACGTCAGGTGCGTTGCTGCGCACGGACGTCACTGCGCAGCGGCTTCTATGCAGCTTTACTAGGCCGGAGCCTGCCCAGAGTGGAGAAGAGGTCCCCCGGAGAAGGAGGACAGCCCGGACCGGTTCACCCTCCACCCGGAATGCCGCCGGACACTACAGGAAGGATGGATGGCCCGGACCACCCTCCCCGGACCGTCCCTGCAGCAACTGGGAAGGTGAGTTAGGGTTCTGGGATGGACAGAGGTCTGTATAATATACTATACCTACAGTAGGCCCTCCAGCTGTTGCAAAACTACAACTCCCAGCATGCCCGGACAGCCAACGGCTGTCCGGGCATGCTGGGAGTAGTAGTTTTGCAACAGCTGGAGGCACCCCTAGTTGGGAAACACTGACCTATACTATACACTACTATATAGTCCAACATGCTGGGAGTTGTAGTTTTGCAACAACTGGAGGCTGTAGGGTTGTTTGTTACATCTATTTAAAAGGGTACTCCACTGCCCCAGTGTTCAGATCATTTGGTTCCAAAAGCCCATTTAGTTCCGCTACGCCACCTCAATGCAAGTCTCAATGTAAAAAAAAAAAAAAAAAAAAATACCGTGAAATACCGTGATACTTTAGAAAAATACCATTATATTCATTTTTGGTCATATCGCCCAGCACTAGTGAGCAATGTGCAGTCCAGTTATACCGTATTTATCGGGGTATAACATTCACCCACATTTTCCAAATAAACTTTTTTTTACCCAAATATCCTTGTTAAAATGAGGGTGCGTGTAAATGTGTGTATACCCCGATACATCTTTCTGGCAATGCAGAAGCCGCTGCGGTTCAATGATTTAAAGCGGCCACTTTAAATCATGTAACTGCAGCGGCTTCTGCGGGGCCAGGGACCCGCCGCCGCCGTCCGATTCCCATGTCCCTCCCCGTCCCCGGCTTTCATATTTACCTGTCAGGACTGTCACATCCTCAACGCGACGTCACTCGTCAGTGCGCAGCACACATCGACCGGAGCCCGCAGGAGCACACTGACAGGTGAATATGAAAGCCGGGGATGGGGAGAGACATGGGAATCGGACGGCGGCGGGTCCCTGGCCCCGCAGAAGCCGCTGCAGTTACATGATTTAAAGCGGCCACTTTCAATCATTCAACCTCAGCGGCTTCTGCGGGGCCAGAAAGAGTTTATCGGCGTATAACACGTAGATAGACTTTTAGCTTAAAATTTTTGTTTAAAAAATGGGTGTTATACGCTGATAAATACGGTATACTCTCTGGAGAAGATTATACAGGGAGTGTATGACTGCTGTAAGACCCTTCTATATTGTACACATCACTCAGATTAGCAGCAAAACAAGTGCTCCAAAGTGTATTAGTATAGATCTCCTCAGTTTATATAAATCTTCTTATATTGATCAATGGAACAAAATGACTTGGCAGCTTAAGGACCCGGCCTTTTAGCTTTGTGGCATTATTATCCCTCAGGTGATGACCTTTTCATATAAAGTAGTTGTTCTTTAGTCTTAATTTAGTGATACAGTTAGGAAGCCGCTTCAGAACAAATGTTAAAAGGACACGTGGTTATTGTCTTAATACCTCGCTGTTGTCTCTCTCTTCGCACATCTATATGAATGCACCTATGATATGACAGAAAAAAATGATGCTTCTATAGGTTCATCACTAGGTCCTGCAGATTCTTTACATTTTTTTTTTTGTGTCTAGCTTCCGTATTTAGCTCACAAAACCCTCTATTTTGCTGCTCTCTCATTCTGACATCCATTGCTCAGGAAGGGACATGTCCGAGGCAAGCACTCAGACCGCCCTCACTCACTATGAATTCACTTCTCCACTGAGTCTGCTGTGCTGTGCTGGGTCTATTCATCCAATCACAACAACTCTGATATGTTCAGAAATAACACGAACATTGTCACTTGGTGACTACATTTGGGCCATTGGTTTGAAGGAGGCCTGTGCTGATCCGAGACCTCAGGAGTTGATTTTGAACTTCTGCTGAGGTGTCCGTCCCTTGAAGGCAATAATCATGATGATAATGCCCACTAATAGAGGCTGTGGCTGTCCAGGCATAATGGGAGTTGTAGTTTTGCAACAACTGCAGACACCCTGGTTGTGAAACACTGCCATAGACAATAAATGGAGCAGTTAAAGGGGTACTCCGGTGGAAAACTTTTTATTTTTTTATCAACTGGTGCCAGAAAGTTAAACAGAGTTGTAAATTACTTCTATTTAAAAATCTTTCCTTCCAGTACTTATCAGCTGCTGTATAATACAGAGGAAGTTCTTTTCTTTTTGAATTTCCTTTCTGTCTGACCACAGTGCTCTCTGCTGACAGAGGTGTCAGCAGAGAGCACTGTGGTCAGAAGAGATTCAAAAAGAAAAGAACTTTCTCTGTATTCTACAGCAGCTGATAAGTACTGGAAGGATTAAGATTTTTAAATAGATGTAATATGCAAATATGTTTAACTTTCTGCCATTAGTAGAAAAAAATGTATTCCAACGAAGTACCCCTTTAAGTGCAAGATAAGTGTAATACTGAATAGTTAACATGGATGTACAAAAAGAGTTAGAGCAGCGAGGTATTATGACAATGCCCACATGTCCGTACAACAATTCATTCTAAAGTAGCTGCCCAAATGGGGTTTGGGGGGGGGGGGGGGCTTTTGCTTTGTATGGTTCACCAATCAGGACCACCATCTATAAGCCCCTCTCAAGGATGGCTACAAATAGTGTCTTGTTTTAGATGGCACAACTAAAATCTTCAGCGTGCCCTGAATTGTGTGCAGGTTGTTTTTTCACTACAGGTGTATTCCTGTGTATTGTACTGTCAATTATCACGGATTTTTGGTGCTGTAACCCTTGCTCCCACTTGATGATTACTCACTATGGGGGACATTTATCTAAACCTAATGGGTACGTTCACACGTGAATAATCTGCTGCAGGCTTCCCTCATCTGAAATTCTGCAAGCGGATTATATTGCGGATTATATTGCGGATTATATTGCGGATTATATTGCGGATTACATTGCGGATTACATTGCGGATTAGATTGCGGATTAGATTGCGGATTAGATTGCGGATTAGATTGCGGATTAGATTGCGGATTAGATTGCGGATTAGATTGCGGATTAGATTGCGGATTAGATTGCGGATTAGATTGCGGATTATATTGCTATCCGTTGACATCAGTTTCCAGCAACTGATTATTTACATGTGAACGTACCCTATTAGTTGTCTTTTAGTGTATTTGCTTCTGCGTATTTTTCTACCCATTAAAGGCAATGGGTAGCAAAATCGCCTGCAGCAAAATATGGTGCGGGTGACCCTACCCTTAAAGGGGTACTCTGCTGCTCAGCGTTTGGAACAAACTGTTCCGAACGCTGGAGCCCACGCCAGGAGCTTGTGACATCATAGCCCCGCCCCCTCATGATGTCACGCCCCACCCCCTCAATGCAAGTCTATGGGAGGGGGCGTGGGCTATGATGTCACAAGCTCCCGTCTCCAGCGTTCGGAACAGTTTGTTCCATATGCTGAGCAGCAGAGTACCCTTTCAAAGGGGTATTCTGGTGTAAAAAAATTTTTTAACTCAACTGGTGCCTGTACTTATCAGCTGCTGTATGCTCCACAGGAGGTTCTTTTCATTTTGAATTTCTTTTCTATCTGACCACAGTGCTCTCTGCTGACACCTCTGTCCGTGTCAGGAACTGTCCAGAGCAGGAGAGGTTTGCTATGGGGATTTGCTCCTACTCTCAACAGTTCTTCACACGGACAGAGGTGTCAGCAGAGAGCACTGTGGTCAGACTGGAAAGAACTACATAACTTCCTGTGGAGCATACAGCAGCTGATAAGTACTGGAAGGATTAAGATTTTTAAATAGAAGTAATTTACAAATCTGTTTCACTTTCTGGCACCAGTTGATAAAAAGTACTCCTTTTAAAGCTTCACGGTCTTTGACTCTTTATATAAGCCATTACCCTGTACTATTATCTTGGTGATCTCACCTTTATTAATCATATTACTAGATGCCAGTGACTAGTCTGCCAAGTCATCCTGTGGGTTTCGCTCACGTTTTTCTTGTTCTATCTATAGGCTTCAGTATAACTAGGCACATGTCATTAATTCTTTATTCTGAGCTATAACACGAAACAAGATTGTCCTGCATGTTCTGCCGTAGCCACGTTTATCTCTATATTACTTTTCTGTAAATTTTACCCCTACTACATTCAAAGGGGTATAATCTATTGTAAAAATCTGAACCAGGAGCTGGCATGATACGGCATATGTCAATAATTGTGATAGGTACAAAGGTGCGACTATCAAGCACTACTGGGGTTAGCACTGTGTTTTCCAACCAGGATGCCTACAGCTGTTTCAAAACTACAACTCCCAGCATGCCTGGACAGCCAAAATATGTCCATGCTTTCTGGGAGTTGTAGTTTTGCAACAGCTGGAGGCACAGTGGAAAAACTGGGTTAGTGGCCCATCATTCTCAACATGATTGTTTAGGGGGTGGAAACTGCACTTACAACATATTTATGGCTTATACTGCGTTCACACGACTGTCCCGTTCTTCTCCCGTCAAAAATAAAAACGAACTTTAAAAAAAAAAAAAAAAAAAAAAGACGGACAATAACGGATGCAAATGGATGTTATCCATGTGGATCAGTTATTGTTCAGTTAATAAAAAATTATTTTATTTTTTTTGTTCTGAGCATGCTCAGAACTAAAAATAGATCAAAAAAAGAATTGAAATAAGTAAAAAAACAGAAGACATTAAAGGGGTACTCTGGTGAAAACCTTTTTTCTTTTAAATCAACTGGTGGCAGAAAGTTAAACGTATTTGTAAATTACTTCTTTTAAAAAAATCTTAATCCTTCCTGTACTTATTAGCTGCTGAATACTACAGAGGAAATTATTTTCTTTTTGGAATGCTCTCTGATGACATCACGAGCACAGTTTTCTCTGCTGACGTTATTATAATAATAATAACGCATTATTTATTGTTCTCCTTAGTGGGATTTGAACCCAAGGCAGCAGTGCTAACCACTGAGCCACCATGCTGCCCTTAGCATACATCTGCTATGCATGGTTGCTAAAATGGACAGAGAAGTCAGCAGAGAGCACTGTGCTCGTGATGTCATCAGTGTTCCAAAAAGAAAGGAATTTCCTCTGTAGCATTCAGCAGCTAATAAGTACTGGAAGGATTAAGATTTTTTAATATAAGTAATTTACAAATATGTTTAACTTTCTGCCACCAGTTGATTTAATAGAAAAAAGGTTTTCACCGGAGTACCCCTTTAAAGGGGTACTCCGCCCCTAGACATCTTATCCCCTATCCAAAGGATAGGGGATAAGATGTCAGTACGCTGCGGTGCCGCTGCTGGGGACCCCTGGGATCCCTGCTGCGGCACCGCGCTATCATTACAGCACAGAGCGAGTTCGCTCTGTGCGTAATGACGGGCGATACTGGGGACAGAGCCGCGTGACATCATGGCGCCGCCCCTCGTGACATCACGGCCCGTCCCCTTAATGCAAGTCTATGGGAGGGGGCGTGACGACCGCCACGCCCCCTCCCATAGACTTGTATTGAAAGGGGCGTGACTTCACGATTGGCGGAGCCGTGACGTAACAATGCTCCGGCCCCTGTACTTCCCATCATTACGTGCAGAGTGAACTCGCTCTGTGCTGTAATGATAGCGCGGTGCCGCAGCAGCGATCCCAGGGGTCCCCAGCAGCGGCACCGCGGCGATCTGACATCTTATCCCCTATCCTTTGGATAGGGGATAAGATGTCTAGGGGCGGAATACCCCTTTAAAGGTATAACTTGTATCCTGATACTGAGGCTATGTTCACACGGTGGACCGTCTGCATGGAAATTTGTTTTATGTTCTTAGACCAGTGTATCCCAACCGGGTGCCTTTGGCTGTCCGGGTATGCTGGGAGTTGTAGATTTGCAACAGCTGGAGGCACCCTGGTTGGGAAACACTGGCTTAGACCAAGTGACAGATTTAAAGGGGTATCCCAGGGGAAAATTTTATTTTTTATTAATATCAACTGGCTCCATAAAGTTAAACAATTTGTAAATTACTTCTATTAAGAAATCTTAATCCTTCCAATAATTATCAGCTGCTGAAGTTGAGTTGTTGTTTTCTGTCTGGCAACAGTGCTCTCTGCTGACATCTCTGCTTGCCTCGGGAACTGCACAGAGTAGAAGAGGTTTGCTATGGGGATTTGCTTCTACTCTGGACAGTTCCCGAGACACGTGTCATCAGAGAGCAGTTAGACAGAAAAGAACAACTCAACTTCAGCAGCTCATAAGTACTGATAGGATTAAGATTTTCTAATAGAAGTAATTTACAAATCTATTTAACTTTCTGGAGCCAGTTGATACATGGAAAAAAAAAGTTTTTTTCCTGGATAACCCCAATGTTCAGAACTCACATCGACCTCTTTCCTTCCCACACCATGTGGCGGCATCACAACCATGGAGCAGATCTGAATCAGAGAACAATAAAAGTTGTAATAATGTGTATCAGACAATTTTTTGTTCCGTGGGCATCTCTGAACATTCTTTTGCACGTTTTATGTCTACACAAAGGACGCTTGTGGTTAGTGAAACGTTCATTGCTGGATTTTTTGCCTGTTTCACTGTTAGCTCTGTTCTGACTTCCAATCCTGACGCTACCTATAAGATGTTCCTGCTAAACAATTTTTATTTGCTTTTACATTTCTGGTAGTCATGCATACCTCGGTATTCTTTTTGTTGTCTATATATAGTTTTTTTTTTTTCATAAAGTGTACCTGTCAGGAGATTTTTTAAAAATGCTCCAGGCTTACTTTTTAACTGTTGCTGATCCTGTCTCTGTGCTTAAATCCTGGTTTTCATTAGTTTATGGCTCCTACCGTATTTTTCGCCCTATAGGACGCATCGGCGTATAAGACGCACCCAACTTATAGGTGCAAAATCGAAAAAAATAAAGATTTTGAACCCAATAGTGGTCTTCAATCTGCGGACCTCCAGATGTTGCAAAACTACAACTCCCAGCATGCCCGGACAGCCGTTGGCTGTCCGGGCATGCTGGGAGTTGTAGTTTTGCAACATCTGGATGTCCGCAGATTGAAGACCACTGCATAGGAGGTAATACTCACGTGTCCCCGCCGCTCCGGACCCGTCACCGCTGCCCTGGATGTCGCTCCATCGCTGTCGCCGCGTCCCCATCGCTCCGGAACGTCTCTGCTGCCGGCCGGGTATCCTCGCTCTCCGTCGCCGTCATCACGCCGTTACGCACGCCGACGCACGTACGCGACAACGTGATGATGAGGAAGGAGAGCGCCGGCCATACAGGGGATCCCTGAACGGAGAAGACACCGAGGAGGAAGGTAAGGTCCCTCCCGGTGTCCTGTAAGCACTAACCCGGCTATTCAGTCGGGCTGTTCGGGACTGCCGCGGTGAAATCGCGGCGGTCCTGAACAGCCGGGTTAGTGTCACTTTCCCTTCAGACGCGGTGAGCTTTGATCGCCGCGTCTGAAGGGTTAATACAGGGCATCACCGCGATCGGTGATGTCCTGTATTAGCCGCGGGTCCCGGCCGTTGATGGCCGCAGGGACCGCTGCGATAGGGGTGTATTCGCCGTATAAGACTCACCGACTTTTTCCACCCAGTTTTGGGGAAGAAAAAGTGCGTCTTATACGGCGAAAAACACGGTAATTTGGTTGTTTATGTTGCACACACTGCATGCAGTTCACTGAGAAGGAGGGGTTGTTTCTTGCTTGCCCTCACATTTCATGTGGGAACTTCCTCCCTCACTCCTCAGAACTGACAACTGGCTGCTCTGTTCTTAGACAGGCCCTCGGCTCCCAGATCAGGCTGATTGACAACCTGGGAGAACGCGCAGAATGCCCTGCTTGTCCTGCCCACAATTTCCTGTATTTTGTCTTGGACAGTGGAGGGACTCCTAGTGGTAAGAAGTATGACATTTGTTTTTAACCCAAAATAAACACATTTCTAACCAATATATATTACAAGTAATATAAACACATAATGGTATTATCTACATTATATAAAAAGTTTTTGCAAATGACAGTGCCCATTTAATTTTAAAAGTGGCCATACACATGAAATGATTTTTGGCCGAACATACATGTGTCTTTCTGTAAAGATTAGAAGAAACCCCCGTGTTTTATTTCCTATGAAAACAAAGGGTTTTTAACATGTTTAAATTCGGCATGCCCGATCCTTCTTCCCACCGACATCTGCCATCACATCCTGGGCTGATTCCCAGTGGGTTCAGATCAGGATTTTAAAGGGGTACTTTATTTTATTTTATTTTTTTTAAATCACCTGGTACCAGAAAGTTTAAACAGATTTGTAAATTACTTCTATTTAAAAATCTTAATCCTTCCAGTACTTATCAGCTGCTATATGCTCCACCGAAAGTTCTTTTCTTTTTGAATTTCTTTTCTGTCTGACCACAGTGCTCTCTGCTGACACCTCTGTCCATTTTTAGGAATTTTCCGGAGCAGGAGAGGTTTGCTTTGGGGCTTTGCTCCTACTCTGGACAGTTCCTAAAATGGACAGAGGTGTCAGCAGAGAGCACTGTGGTCAGACAGAAAGTAAATTCAAAAAGAAAATAACTTCCTCTGCAGCATACAGCAACTGATCAGTATTGGAAGTGTTAAGATTTTTAAATAGAAGTAATTTACAAATCTGTTTAACTTTTTGACACCAGTTGATTTAAAAAATAAAATAAAAATTCTAGTGGAGTACCCCTTTTAAGTTATTATAAATGAATGGGAGAGATAAGTACACCTCACCTACCAATCCATTAGATATTTAACCTACAGAATCTTTTCAGTTTTCAAAGCTACATATTAGAGCGGAATTCCTCTCCAGAGTTCTGCTGTGAAAAATACAGTCCAGCAGCCTCCCATTCTTTTCAATGGGATTCTGCTTCACCATTCACAGACCCCAAACTCCACCGTTAGAATGAACTTGTGTATTTTTTTGGCAGAAATTCTTGAAAATGCAGAAAATGTAGAGACGGTGCATTTCTAAGAGGTCCTAGCACGGGTTGGTTCTGCTGATACCCACTACAGTGCTCCCTCAAGTTACAATATTAATTGGTTCCATGATGACCATTGTATGTTGAAACCATTGTATGTTGAGACCAGAACTCTATGGAAACCTGGTAATTGGTTCTAAAGCCCCAAAATGTCATCCAAAAATAGGAAAAAGTGAGGATTAAAGAAAAATAAGTAGATAACTAATATAGATAAAGCAAATCCTTATATATAAAAGTAAGAAAGATCTGCTGGGAGCTGTAATCACTGTCTATGTCAGTGTTTTCCAAGCAGGGAGCCTCCAGCTGTTGCAAAACTACAACTCCCAGCATGCCCGGACAGCCTTTGGCTTTCCGGGCATGCTGGGAGTTGTAGTTTTGCAGCAGCTGGGGGCACCCTGCTTGGGAAACCCTGGTATATGTAGAGGACAGGAGCTTCTTCGGGTTCCTGTACAGTAAATGCAATGTCCTGAAAAAAAAAAAGTAACAAGGAGTCGTCCTTACCTGGTGTCCAAAAGAGCAGGTAACCCTGGTACAGGTAAAGAGTACAGAACATGTAATACCTCCCTGTACTGTAGACATCAGTCAGTGCATACGCTTCAGTAATACAGGTGTTTTACCAGTAAATTGCCCATTCTAATAGGTCAGATCTTCCGGCCATTGACACGTTTCACAGATCTGGACTGTCTGTACATTGTATGTTGAGTCTGGTTTCAACTTACAATGGTCCAGAAAAGACCATTGTATGTTGAAACTATTGTAAGTTGAGGGATCACAGTACTGATTAAATATCGGCTTCGGATTTTTCTGGGCTGAGATTCCGTAGTGTGAATAAGCCCTTACGGTTGGGTTTTCTGGTTAGTTGAATTCCCTTCCCGACTTGCTGTGTTTACTATTCCGGCACAAATTGTGTCACATTTTCAATTTTGGCGCAGTGCAACAGAAAAAACCTGGCCGAGTACATTTTCTGCCACTTGATGATGAGAGATCCCTAAGGAGCCTTCTGCAAACTGGGCAAAGGCCAAAAAAAAAGAACATAAAAAAAGAGAAAGTATAACTTAACTGTGCCACCTGGGCCTGATGAACTTTGCCACAATGCTGTAATGATCTGTGCCAACATGCCTTACTGGACTGTGGCATCATGCCACTACTTTACAAGGTTTGTAACTCACACGATTTATCAGACAAGATCACCTTCTTCCATTGCTACATGGTTCAGTTCTGGAATAGCATCAAGGGAGAGATGTTAAAGGGGTACTCTGGTGGAAAGCTTTTTTTTTTTTTTTTTAAATGAACTGATGCCAGAAAGTTAAACATATTTGTAAATTACTTCTATAAAAAAAATAAAAAAAAAATGTTTACCCTTCCAGTACTTTTTAGCAGCTGTATGCTACAGAGGAAATTATTATTTTTTTTTTTATTTCTTTTTTTTTTGTCTTGTCCACAGTGCTCTCTGCTGACACCTCTGTCCGTGTCAGCAATTGTCCAGAGCAGCATAGGTTTGCTGTGGGGATTTTCTCCTGCTCTGGACAGTTCCTGATACGGGCATCAGGTGTCAGCAGAGAACATTGTGGACAAGACAAAAAAAGAAATTCAAAAAGAAAAGAATTTTCTCTGTAGCATACAGCTGCTAATAAGTACTGAAAGGGTAAAGTTTTTTAATAGAAGTAATTTACAAATCTGTTTAACCACCGGAGTACCCCTTTAAGATAATGTTGGGGGGCAGGGAAGAAGTCTTTAAATGCTGCAGCACCCCTTTTTTTTTGCACTGTGGGGAAACTGCCCTAACATATCTCCAGGTTCCATAAAGCAGACAACCCCTTTAGTTAGGACTATATGAGCTGCAAGAGAAACTCCGATACCATATCCATTTATCTTCATTGACTTTCTTGCTTTTTTCACCTGTTTTTCATAAAAACATTTACATTACAGCAATAATATTCCCATCAGATAGTTTTTTATTGTGCACAGATCAGCAGTGATGGGGTCTGCACAGTATACTGTCCCACCATGGCGATGACCTTTCTATACTCATCCAGCAGATTAAAAGCTTCAAAAAAACAAGTTCTATTACTTTTGGAGAGGTTGTTGGAAGGAATTATGTCCGTGCGGGCAGTATTTTTATATGGTTTGTTATCAGTCACTGTTTTTGTGGTCCTTCTATGTACATTAAAGGGGTACTCGCCAGAAAAATGTTTTTTTTTTTTTTTTTTTTTTTTTTTTTTTTTTTTTTTGTATAACTGTTTATTTATAACTCCCCCCCCCCCCCCTAATACATGAACAAAAGTAAGTCCACAAGCATGTGGAAAATAAAATAAAAACAAGTCCATAAAAGTAAATCAACATAAAATAACGAAAATAAAAAAGACAATATGGATGTAGAAATATATCAAATCCAAGAAGAAAAATCCTCCATGTGGTAAATGGGAAAAAGGAAAGCTGTAAATAATACATGAGAAAAAACTGAATTATCACAATTCTAGGTAATGAGAACTGTTTCTAGGCAAGTAAACACGTTATTAAGTATACATAGTAATTATGAGAGACATTAAAGGGGCACTCTGGTGAAAATCTTTTTTTCTTTTAAATCAACTGGTGGCAGAAAGTTAAACATATTTGTAATTTACTTCTATTAAAAAATCTTAATCCTTCCAGTACTTATTAGCTGCTGAATGCTACAGAGGAAATTCCTTTCTTTTTGGAACACTGATGACATCACGACCACAGTGCTCTCTGCTGACATCTCTGTCCATTTTAGCAACCGTGCATAGCAGATGTATGTTAAGGGCAGCATGGTGGCTCAGTGGTTAGCACTGCTGCCTTGTAGTGCTGGGAACTTTGGTTCAAATCCCACTAAGGACAACAATAAATAAAGCGTTATTATTATTATTATTATTATTATTATAATAACGTCAGCAGACAACTGTGCTCGTGATGTCATCAGAGAGCATTCCAAAAAGAAAAGAATTTGCTCTGTAGAATTCAGCAGCTAATAAGTACAGAAAGATTTTTTAATAGAAGTAATTTACAAATATGTTTAACTTTCTGCCACCAGTTGATTTAAAAGAAAAAAGGTTTTCACCGGAGTACCCCTTTAAGGCTTATCATGATATTAGTACCAAGCAAAAATAAAAAATAAAGTGACATAAAGCAAAAGAAAAAGAAAAGAGTTGAAGATAAAGGGACAAAAAGAATGATACGGAGAAAGAAGTGAGAAGGGGTATTTGAGAAAGTAGAAAGAAAAGAACAGAAAAAGAGTTAGCATGGCCGACATACATTTGGGAGGAAGACATGTTTAGTCCGTGGTCTCAAGCGTCAGAGCATATCCCAAGGTTTCCATAATTTATGGAAATATGGAAGGTTATTGTCTATTAAAGCCGAAAGATATTCCATTTGTCTGATATTCTTAACTTTATTAATTTTAGCTTGAATAGGAGGAGCTTCCGTTTTGTTCCACCATTGCACAATAAGGCATTTTGCTGCAGATAATATATGGAGGAGTCTGACTACAATGTTAGATAGGTTAGGGGGGGGGGGGGGGGGGAGAGATTTAAAAGGTAAACTGATGGCGTAAGGGGGAGATTAATCGAAAACACCTTAGTGATAACAGATTGTACCTCAAGCCAATAGTGCCTGAGTGACGGCCAATCCCAGAACACATGAGGAAGGGCACCTACTTCTGTTTCACGTCTCCAACAGTTTGGAGATATTTGGGGAAAAAGACGGTGTAACTTGTCGGGTGTGTGATACCAATGGGCGAGTACCGTATTAATCGGGGTATACCACGCACCGGCCTATAACACGCACCCTCATTTTACCAAGGATATTTGGGTAAAAAAAGTTTTTACCCAAATATCCTTGGTAAAATGAGGGTGCGTGTGCGCGCGTGTATACCCCGATACACCCCCAGGAAAGGCAGGGGGAGAGAGGCCGTCGCTGCCCGCTTCTCTGCCCCTGCCTGTCCTGGGGTCTAGAGCCCTGCTGCCGGCCCTTCATTCCCGCTGGCTATCGGCGCCGCTGCTCCTTCTCTCCCTCTGTCTGTCGGCGCCGCTGCCCCATTGCCGGCACCGCTTCTCTCCCCCTGGCTATCGGTGCCGGCAATGGGGCGCCGGCACCGATAGTCAGGGGGAGAGAACGGGCAGCGGCGCCGATAGCCAGCGGGAGAGAAGGGCCGGCAGCAGGGCTCTAGACCCCAGGGCAGGCAGGGGCAGAGAAGCGGGCAGCGCTGGTGGTCTCTACACCTGCAAAGCCGCTGCAGTTCATTGATTTAAAGCGCCCGCTTTAAATCATTGAACTGCAGCGGCTTATCGGCGTATAACACGCAGGTAGACTTTAGGCTAAAAATTTTAGCCAAAAAAAGTGCGTGTTATACACCGATAAATACGGTATTTTATACTGAGGTACAAAAAGACGATTTAGATGCCCTTTTCCATATAATGTGCCACTGAGGCATAGACAGAGGGCAATCCATATATAAGTCCCACTTGTCCATATATCCATGACGGAAATAGAGACATCACATGGTGTGGAAAGGATATCATAGATAATAGATATAAGACCTCTGGTGGAAGTAGAGCTTTTGCATTGTAATTTAAATGGCGTGGGTCTTGGGAATACAAAGTTGTCAGACGGGACTTCTAGATATTTTTTGATCTCTAAATAGTATAAATACGAGCTATTAGGCAAATGGAATTTTTCTCTCAGGATATCGAAAGGGTAAATTTTCACGGGTAACGGGTCAATCAAATCCGCAATATGGAGGAAAACATTTTTTTTTAATCAACTGATGCCAGAAAGTTTAAACACATTTGTAAATTACTTAAAAACTATTTTAAAAAAACGTAATCCTTCCTATACTTATCAGCTGTTGTATTCTCCACAGGAAGTTCTTTTCTTTTTGAATTTCCTTTCTGTCTGACCACAGTGCTCTCTGCAGACACCTCTGTCTATTTTAGGAACTGTCAAGGATAGTAAACCTATCCTGCTCCGTACAGTTCCTTAAATGGACAGAGGTGTCAGCAGAGAGCACTGTGGTCAGACATAGAGATGAGCGATCTTTCAGTAAATTCGATTCGTCACGGACTTCTCGGCTCGGCAGTTGATGACTTATCCTGCGTAAATGAGTTCAGCTTTCAGGTGCTCCCGTGGGCTGGAAAAGTTGGATACAGTCCTAGGAGACTCTTTCCTAGGACTGTATCCACCTTTTCCAGCCCACCGGAGCACCGGAAAGCTGAACTAATTTATGCAGGAAAAGTCAGCAACTGCCGAGCCGAGAAGTTCGTGACGGATCGAATTTACTGTAAGTTCGCTCATCTCTAGTCAGACAGAAAGGAAATTCAAAAAGAAAAGAACTTCCTGTGGAGCATACAACAGCTGATAAGTACAGGAAGGTTTTTTAATAGAAGTAATTTACAAATCGGTCTAACTTTCTGGCACCAGTTGATTAAAAAAAAAATGTTTTCCCGGGGAGTAAGTAATAGATCCCTGTAGACCAGTGTTTCCCAACCAGGGTGCCTCCAGCTGTGGCAAAACTACAACTCCCAGCATGCCCGGACAGCCTTTGGCTGTCCGGGCATGCTGGGAGTTGTAGTTTTGCCACAGCTGGAGGCACCCTGGTTGGGAAACACTGCTGTAGACGCATATGTAGCAGAAAAGGAAATAAAAAATTGCAGATTTAATCCTGAAAATCAGTGCTAAGAATAGATTGTGGTAGTTTGTTATGAAGGTAGAGCAGTTGTTATATGAGCAATAGAGATGAGCGAACCTACAGTAAATTCGATTCGTCACAAACTTCTCGGCTCGGCAGTTGATGACTTATCCTGCATAAATTAGTTCAGCCTTCAGGTGCTCCGGTGGGCTGGAAAAGGTGGATACATTCCTAGGAAAGAGTCTCCTAGGACTGTATCCACCTTTTCCAGCCCACCGGAGCACCTGAAGGCTGAACTAATTTACGCAGGATAAGATCAACTGCCGAGCCGAGAAGTTCGCGACGAATCGAATTTACTGTAAGTTTGCTTATCTCTAATGAGCAATATTGAATGAAATCTAAAGCCTATGGAAACCTTTGAATGCAGTTTTTATTATCTATGCAAATTTAAATTCCAGTAGGTTATGAGTCAGGATATCTAGTGTGATTCTGTGCATTCCAGGATTGTATTCCCATCACAACATGTGAACAAAGGTTAACATATGTGACTGGAAGGGCTGCGGTTATATATGCAACCATCAAGGGTAAACCAAAATTATTTAGGGTTGTCCCACTGGTCCGTGCCATTCATAGGGACATTGTAATGCAATAAGTTCCTATTCCACAACCTGCATGTTTTCCCATAAAGTGCATTCAGAACGTTTTCAAACCCTTTCACTTTTTTTACATTTTGTTCTGCAGCCGCCATGACTGCTCAGTCTCCAGCCCATATTTCTCTTTTGAAAATCTTCTGATCTATATTCTTATCAAAGACCAACTTTGATCTGGTCATGAATCGGCTGAGGAGAGGGACGGATGGGATATTTGGCCATTTTGGTTGCTCTGCCGACAAAATTCACTGTGCATGAGACAGAGCAGCTTGCAATGTATGTGAAAACATGCAGGCTGCAGAAGAGGAACATTGATTTTTTTATTTATTTATTTTTTAAAGGGGTTTTCTTTAAAGGGGTATTCCAGGAAAAAAACTTTTTTTTTAATCTCAACTGGCTCCAGAAAGTTAAACAGATTTGTAAATTACTTCTATTAAAAAATCTTAATCCTTTCAAGAATTATCAGCTGCTGAAGTTGAGTTGTTGTTTTCTGTCTGGCAACAGTGCTCTCTGCTGACATCTCTGCTTGTCTCGGGAACTGCACAGAGTAGAAGAGGTTTGCTATGGGGATTTGCTTCTAAACTGGGCGGTTCCCGGGACACGTGTCATCAGAGAGCACTTAGACAGAAAAGAACAACTCAACTTCAGCAGCCCATAAGTACTGAAAAGATTAAGATTTTTTTTATAGAAGTAATTTGCAAATCTGTTTAACTTTCTGGAGCCAGTTGATATATATAGAAAAAAAAGTTTTTTTCCTCGATAAGCCCTTAAAAGCGTACCTGTTATATCACAGAAAAAAAATTATCTTTCTATATGTTACACACTAGGTCATGCAGATGCTTTACATGTCTTTTTTGTGTGTCTGTATTTGGGTCGCAAATCCCTCCATTCTTCTGCTCAGTCATTCTGACATCCTCTACTCAGTAAGGGACGTGTCCGAGCCAAGCACTGAACCCGTCCTCACTCATCATGCATTCACTCCCTCCCTGAGTCTGCTGTGCTGGGTCTCTTAATCCAATCACTGCAGGCTGCTCGGTAACCACCTCCTCACTGTTTTCATGCTGCAGTCTTATAGGACAGGAATGAGCACAGGGGAGTGCTAGTCCTGCCCCCACTTTCTGAACTTTGTCCCAGCCTGTGCTTCAACTGGGACAAAGATGATGCTGCAGACAGACAGGACTTTGTTCTGGAGGGTATAGGGACCCCTTGTGGTTTTTTTTTTTATTAATTTTTTTATTAATTTTTTTATATTTTTTTTTGTTATGCCATGATTTCTACAATAAGGAAATATATACTTAAAAATTAGTTTATTTGAAAGGTTAAAAAGGTTTTTTTGCCAAGATGTACAACATATAAAAAGTTTTTATTTTTTATTTGACAGTGCCCATTTGAAACAACTTTTGACATGTTGTTCAGACCTGTCAAAAGTTGAGCTCACATCGGGCCACTCCTGAGTCACAGCCGGGAAAAGTGTATGGCATCGGGCACCTTACTGCTCAACGTCTTACTGCTCAACACGTCAAAAGTTGCTTTAAATTTTTTTTTTAAAGTGGCCACTAGGGGTCCCCCTGCCTCCTGGATCACATACCTGTCCTGCAGTGGTCATTGACACGTCATGGACACCATGAGTGATTGACAGGGCTGCAGGCAGGTCCAGAGCTGCTGTGTTTGCTCCCAGCCCTCTTTCAGTCAGCAGAATGAGGGAGGGGGAGGAGTCATCACAGTGAGGAGAAGAGAGGGACACGCCCCATGCCTGTGCATGAACAGAAACCTCACAGAGCAAATGATGGCAAGTAAATAAAGGTAATTCTGAGAGAAATATAGGTTGTAGACCCATAAAAATTAGATGTACATGATCAGGATCAGGTACTTTTTTTTTTTTTTTTTTTGCTGTCCCTGCAGTTCAGGGTATGCACAGAATCGCACTAGTCATCAAGGACGTTGCCATGGTATAAAAATTTTGTAAAATTTTGTAATAACTTGAAGTTTCCCTTTCCACAAATAAAAAAAAATCTGGAAGATCTATTCTTAGGACTGTGCATTGTCCCATTCCTCTCTTATTCCTCCTGGAAATGTATGCATGAATTGATAACTGTGTTTTACCATACCAATTGTCAATAGGGTTAAGTAATGACAGACACTGTAGGGCAGCATTTCCCAACCAAGGTGCCTCCAGCTGCTGCAAAACTACAACTCCCAGCATGCCCGGACAGCCTTTGGTTGTCCGGGCATGCTGGGAGTTGTAATTTTGCAGCAGCTGGAGGCACCCTGGTCGGTAAACACTGGACAAGGAAAATAACATCAATTTTATTCATGCATTTTCAAAAGAAGTAACAAAGTTCACTTTTTTTTGTGGACTGTAATAGATAAATAAAAAATAATAAAATAAATTGGTAATTTAACTATGTTAATTTTTTGTGTGTATACATCAAGTGACATATATATATATATATATATATATATACTGTATATTTCTCTTTATATACACATACACTGCACAAAACCTTTTCCTCTTTACCGTTGAGCGAGTGGAAAATGTAAGCTTCTTCAGCATATGTACTAGAGATCTGGCCCATGAATAATTCAGCTCCCGGGTGTCCCGTTACATGCTGCCCTGTGATGACTTCATTGCATTAGGCTGCAGTATGTAGAAATGCATCCTTGTTTATGTACAGAACACGGGTCGTGATGCATTTTGTGGTCCGAAGGCTTAGATGATATATGCAGAACATTGACGCTGTGGATTCACGTACATTTTGCAGGATGAAACGACAAGTGTGTAGAAGTCTCATAAACTAATGTAGCTTTAAATAGGAATATAGGTTATTGTGAAACAATAAACTGCACCCAGTACAAGTCTCTCCTTTTCTTTGTTTGGACAGCTTCTCTAGATGTATGCAATGGCGTCAAGCCACAGCTCTTCAATAGTGTCTCACTCTAACAGCAGCAAACCTGTGTACAGAAAAGGACTGGAACCCTCACAGCAGCTAGGACTGGTGCGCTCGCTTCCTGATGTTTGCCCCAAAGAGCCTACAGGTAAATGTCCCAATCTCCGTTTTTTTGTCGTACTTAAAGTGTACCTCTCGTCAACAAAAACGTTTTTATATAATGTAGATAATACCATTATATGTATATTTGTAATATACATTGGTTAAAAATTGTGTATATTTTTGGGTGAAAAAAATGCTGTCCCTGCAGCTATTGTCTGTGTGTCTCTATGATGAGTCCAAAAACAGGAAGTGAGGGCAGGACAAGCAGGGATCTCTGGATACTCCAGGCTTGTCAATCATCCTGATGTATGAGCCATAAACATGTCCTAGAGCCTCAGTGCACACTGTCCTGCTTTTTCTTACTGCACAGAGCCCTGCTTGTCCACCCTCACTTCCTGTATTTGGTCTCCTCATAGAGACACACATGCAATAGCTGCAGGGATAAAAATATACACATTTTCTAACCAATGTATATTACAAACATACATATAATGGTATTATCTACATTATATAAAAAGTTTTTGTTGACGACAGATACACTTTAAACCTATTTCTCCAACTTCCCCTTAGCTTATTTCTATCCCTGAGCATTTTTTCTCAGTGTACAGTGTTTGTTCCTGCTCCCTCCCCCTTATCTTGAATGTTTTCATGAAGCAGTATGATTTCTTGTGCAGTCTTCTCGTGTGTCATGTTCCTTAATGGGAGAGGCTTAGGTCATGTGACAAAACAAAAGTCACCAGATTAGGCCAGGTTCACATCAGAGTTGAGCTCCGTCCACTCAGTCCATTTCGATTACAGGACTTGAGCAGAGATAAAAAATACTGCAATCAGTGTTTATTTTCTCTGCTCAACTCCTGTTAGATGGGCACTGTCTGATTTAAAAACTTCTTATATGTTGTACATCTTGGCAAAACATTAAAGGGGTTCTCCACCATAAGGTGATTTTAGTACGTACCTGGCAGGCAGACATGCTTAGGAAGGATCTGCCCTTGTCTTGGGGCTAAATGGCTATGTTGTGGGATTACCATAACACTGTGGCTAGCTTTTTGTGAACTGGTATTTCCTGTTTGTTTTCTTTTTTGCCTACAAATCCCATAATTCCATTTTCCTCCCTCCCACACATCAGCCACCCCACCCATTGAAACATAAATGAGCTGCATCCATTCAAAAGACCTGTGGTTTTCAATCAGGGTGCCTACAGCTGTTGCATTAGTTGCAGATTGATCCCTCCACCCATTGAAGCAGACAGGCTCCCTGTCGTCAGCTGACTAGTGAGTCAGGTCTCGGCTGCATTGCAACTTGGGAAAAATGTGAGACAACAGTAATTTTGTATGCTATTAAAAATAAATATTGGGGTGAAAATCACAGAAGAATTGTGAGAAAACAGTCACACACAGGTACAGACACTATATTATGAACTACACTAACTTTACAGCCCCTGTAGCATAGTCAAATAAAAAAAAAATCCTGGAATACCCCTTTAACCTTTCTAATATTCTTTGTCTTTGAAAGAAAAATTAATTTCCTTTCTATAGAAATCATGACTTATAAAACCATGGCTTTGTTCAAGCTGAAGCACAGGCATGGACAAAGTCTAGTAAGTGAGGGTGTGATCCTATTCAGAAGATAGCGGGGGGGGGGGGGCCAACGATCGGACCCCCAATCTCCCCCCCCCACGGTCAGCTACTTGTGGATAGGGGATAAGTTCATTCTGGCTGCAGTACACCTTTAAGTAATGTCTTGTGTAAGTAAGTAATATGTCTTGTGATGTATTCCACTGTTGTACTTGGCGAGTAAATTATTCTGTCGTCCCTCTGTTTTTCACAGGTGATTCTAAAAGTATGTGCGATGAGCCGTCTGTAGTTGCCGATCAGCACAAATGGACGATCTATCATTCCAAAGTGAACCTCCCGGCAGCATTAAATGACCCCCGATTAGCAAAACGGGAGTCTGACTTCTTTACGAAGACATGGGGCCAGGACTTTGTGGAAATGGACGTCTTGCCCTCACCTTACCTCCTACCCATCAACAAGGAACACTTATCATCTTACATCCAGCAAACCAGTCTAGTAAGATAAACCATTTCTTCTACGGTTTTCAGAAGTCATCCACACACTCAAGATTTGTGTTTTTTGGTCATGGTCGGTCTGTAGTAGTTGCCGTCCAGCACGGCAAAGTCTAAAGGTTATAGATGGGATTATAAAAAAAGAGCTGATTTCTTCCAAAAACAGCTTCACTGCTGTCCTGGTTGTGTGGGGGGTATTGCAGCTCAGTTCCATTGAAGTGAATGGAGCCAAGTTGTAGTACCACATACAACCTGAGTACAGGTGTTGTGCTGTTTTTCCATTGCTGGATTACCCTTTAAAACAATACTTCGCCAGTCATTTCTGCTTTGGGGATCTCTTGACAAGGCGTACATGTATTGTTGGTTATGATGCAATGACTGTGAATGAAACAAACATCTGACATTCCACAAATACCTGCCTTCGGTCAAAAATGTCCTTTTAGTAGGTTAAATATCTCGAGCGTATAGTCAGATTAGGGTTTTTCCCATCTTTAGTTGCTTGTAGTATTTCGACAGAATATGTCATAAATGATGACATTAGAAAAAGGTGCTACCTCCAGGACCCGTACCTATCTCCAGTATGGAAATCCCATGGTAGAATGGGGAACAGGTTGCTAATTATACATTAGAGCTAGTGTTTGCCAATCAGGGTGCCTCCAGCTGTTGCAAACCAACAACTGCCAGCAGACTTAAACAGCAGTTAGCTGTCTGGGCATGCTGGGAGTTATAGTTTTTTTTTTATCGACTGGACACTCTGTTTGGAAAACACTGCTACAGACACTAGAGGTCCCAATGTACATCTCGTGCAGTGTTTCCCAACCAGGGTGCCTCCAGCTGTGGCAAAACTACAATTCCCAGCTTGCCCGGACAGCCTTTGGCTGTCCGGGCATGCTGAGAGTTGTAGTTTTGCCACAGCTGGAGGCACCCTGGTTGGGAAACACTGATCTAGTGTCAGGCATGCTGCGAGTTGTGGTTTTGCAACAGCTGGAGGCACATAGGTTTGAAAACACTGCATTAGAGAATAAAAAAAAAATGTGGGAACATTTTCTTGCTACTTGGCAACATCTATAGTCAATGTGTGTTTATTGTCTAATTTATTTCTTTTTCTTCAGAGAGAAAAAAATCATGAAAAGTGGAAGTCAATATGTCCTCCAAAAGATGACTTTAACAGGCCGGCATTTTCCCATGGTATGTTTTTATAAAGAAACTTAATAAAGGGGTAGTCCAGGGAACCAAACTTTTTAGACACTTATTCCAGCGGCCAGACCCCCCCACAATCTCCTGTATGGGCCCCAGTCTACTTACACGTCCTCAGAGCAGAGCAGTCCTTACCTTCCTGAGCAAATGCAAGTGACAGTGCGCTCAGCCAATCACCGGCCCCAGCTATGTCCTGCCTCAGCTGCTGATTGGCTGAGAGGGCCGTTACTGGTGTTCAACCAGGAAGGTGGGGGCTGCTCTGCTTTGAATACGTGTAAGTTAACGGGGGCCTCACTGCAATCAGACACATATCCCCTATTCTGAATAGGGATAAGTGTCTAAAAAGTTCAGTTCCCTGGACTTTCTCTTTAACCAGTCTCTATATACTATGCCTTATGCGTTTCTTCCATTTGTATAGTTTTTTTTTTTGTACTGATATTTGTCATTAGGCATAGGTCCTGGTTTGGGTAGTGGAATACACAATCTAATATGCATGGGGTTGTCCATTCCTGTGATGTGTGAAATGGGTGGCTTGGTGGGAGGAATTGAAAGGTAGACTGTTTAATTTTTGACTCAATACTTTTTCCACCACTACTTACAAAATCAATATAAGAATGTTAGTCACTCTTCCCTATCTCCGTAAATTTAAAAGGGTATTCTGGAAGCATAAAAAAAAATTAAAATTATATATATATATATATATATATATATATATATATATATACATACATACATACATACATACATACATACATACACATACATACACTTACCTTAAGTACTCCCAATGCTGGTGCCGTTCCCCTGTAACCGTTTACATTGCACAGTGCTTGCTGTGTTTGGGGCATTCACTGCCCGCTCAGCCAATCAGCCTCTGCAGCAGTGTCCTGCCTTAACCATTGATTGGCTGAGAGGGCAATGTAGGCACCGACCCCAAACACAGCAAGCACTGTTCAACAGAACTGGCAATGGTAGTGGAAGCGAGGAAGAGAAGTATTTGTTTTTTAATGTTTTGAAGCAGGCTTAGCACATTTTTTAGCAAGTCACAATGCCCCTTTATTTTTTTTTATTTTTTTTTAACCTATTATAGTCAATGGGTTGCAAAATCAGCGTTCACACGTGCATATTTTTGCTGCTGCAGATTTTGCTGCCTATTGACTTCAATGGGCAGCAACATCTGCTGAAGCAAATCTGCAGCAAAAATACGCACATGTGAACGCATGATTGGGGTACGTTCAGACGAGTGGATCCACAGCGTATTTTATGCTGCGGATCCGCCGCTGAAGGACCGCTACATGGTGCCTTTAGATGTGCCTGCTCGGAGCAGCAATACACCGCTACAAGCAGACACACTGCGATGTGCGAGTCTCAGCACGCATGGGCAGTTTACTCGCTCATCGTGGCCGCTCTCGGCCTAGCTCATGGAGCAGGGGGAGCGGCCGCAATGCGTGCGGGTACACCATGCATGCGCAGCGACTTGCACATCTTTTCAGTGTGTCTGCTCATAGCGGCGTATTGCCTCTCCGAGGCCATTTAAAGGAAGCATGTAGCGGTCCTTCAGCAACGGATCGGCAGCGTAAAATGTGCTGTGGATCCACTTTTCTGAACGTACCCTTAGAGTGCGTTCACACATGTATATTTTCTGCTGCAGATTTGCTTCAGCAGATTTAACTGGCTACTGAAGTCAATAGGCAGCAAAATCTGCAGCAAAAATATGCACGTGTGAATGCACCCTTAGGGTATGTTTGCAAAAAGAATTGATGAATCGCACTCACCGCTCCGGTATGGATTAAGCCGGTTTATTCACAAATGCAGAGACAAGGTGCAGGGTGCAGACATGGACAAGACGTGGCTACTTCCAATGAATGGGTGACAGCTGTCACTGGGGGTCTGAGGAAGCGTGCCGGTGTGCACGCGCAACAGCTGTCACCCATTCATTGGAAGTAGCCACGTCTTGTCCATGTCTGCACCCTGCACCTTGTCTCTGCATTTGTGAATAAACCGGCTTAATCCATACCGGAGCGGTGAGTGCTATTCATCATTTCTTTTTGCGGACATTACTTGAACTGTATCCTCCTTACCCGCACCCCGCATGAAGGTTGTATAACTGCCGCTGCCTGTGCTGTGTTTGTGTCTTTATTGTATGCTGGGTTGAAGTGCCGACTTCTACATCTCTGTGCAAGCACCCTTAGGGTATGTTAACACGTGCAAATTTTGCTGCATATTTTCTGCAGCTGATTTTCCTACCTATTAAAGTCAATGGGTTGCAAAATCAACTGCAGAAAATATGCAGCAAGTTACAGCACATGTGAACATAGCCTTAAAGTAATAGCACATTAAAAATGGGAAACAACTTTATGATTGACCTACAGATCCTAAGAATGAAGATCCTTACATGTTTGAGCCCATGATTGCTTATGCATAAGCAAGGAACATATGCCCTAATTTAGTTTTTTTTGTGACCTACTATAATTTTCTGCTACAGCAAACTGTATTGGGTTGGAGGGTTGTCCAGATAGGGCAGTGATTTCTCCCTGTACTATAATGCTGCAGTCATAGTGTGAACAGTCCGTTTCACTGGAAGGGGAACTGGTTCCCTTTTCCCTTCGATCCCTCTCTTGGATCCTACCAGTCCAAAGACCTTCCTCCTCCTCATTATTTCCCTTAACCAGACATTTCTTACTGGTATGGGGCCAGGCCATAACAATGTGAGGCTCTCTCCCTCTCCAGGCATGAATTGCCCCGTCTGACGATCTTTCTTTCCCTCCTGCAGGAGGTAGGTGATCTTTCTTGGTTTGGTCTGTGGGGCACCAGGTTAAGTAACTTCTTAGGTGGACATCCGGATATTCTCTCTTGAAATTCACGTTAGGCATGCTGCCTGAAGAGGACTTTCTCCCGGTTTGTGTACTGACAAGTGAATACCCATCTTCAGTTTAAATACCATCAGCGAATCCTGGACTCATCACCGACAGAGCTTCAAACTTACCTGCTGCAAACTAGTCCTCCTGCTTATGTGATCTCACAGCTTTATCAAATCCTCTTTAATGTCTCTGCTGATCCATTGTTTTCAAATGTGATCGCCTAAGAGCTAGGATTGACTCTAACTGGCCCAGAAGCTTAAAGGGGTATTCCAGGCAAAAACTTTTTTTTATATATCAACTGGCTCCGGAAAGTTAAACAGATTTGTAAATTACTTCTATTAACAAATCTTAATCCTTCCAATTGTTATTAGCTTCTGAAGTTTTCTGTCTAACTGCTCAATGATGATGTCACGTCCCGGGAGCTGTGCATGATGGGAGAATATCCCCATAGGAACTGCACAGCTCCCGGGACGTGAGTCATCAGAGAGCAGTTAGACAGAAAACAACAACTCAACTTCAGAAGCTAATAACTTTTTCAAGGATTAAGATTTTTTAATCGAAGTAATTTACAAATCTGTTTAACTTTCTGGAGCCAGTTGATATATAAAAAAAAAGTTTTGGCCTGGAATACCCCTTTAACCTTAAACCACAAGATGCCTGTTATGTCCAGAAGGAAAACTTTATTATCCTTACATAAGATCTTATAGGTTCCCTCATCTGCTTCATAAATACTTCTTGGGGGTCTGTGAACTCTGTTGGTGCTGCCACCCACGGTGAGACCCACACTATGCTCCACATTTGGTGTGCAATCTTTGAGACCTGTAACTTAAGGACTGGGGCCTCCCTTGCGCCCTGTACTCAAATCGCATTGCTATCCAGGCTCCCTGATACCCTATTAAGAATGGGATTTTAGTACATTTCTCTATTACAGCCAAAACAATGATTTCCAGGTATTGAAAACTATCAGACCCACCTTCCTTGTGAAAACAGGTAATAGAATTGGACCATCTACAGATTGGAAGAGCTGATGGTGGAGGCACATGACAGGGCTGAGTGAATTGCTTGTCTGTGGCTCCCTTGGGTGATGTTTAACCAAACCCCCTCTTCCCCTCAAAACTTACCTGATTTGGTATCACCTTACCCCACATTGGGTGTTGGATCTGGATGTCCCCTTTACCCACTGCTAGCTGTGATATGTCGACTGCACCCACAGCGCTTCTGTTCCATGTTTACCGTACCTTCCCCCCCCCCCCCCCACCCTTTTTCTTTGTCCCCCACCCCCACCCCAATCCTTCAGCATTTTTTATTCTATAGATTCCAACCCTCTCTCATGAGAGCAGTATGGCTGATATCAGGACATGCAGTAGGCAAGCCTGGCCAGGTTGTGACCCATTGCCTTGGCACCTATTTCCCCTATTTTTCCAGTTATCTGCCTGATTTTTCAGTGGTGTCAATGAACTTACATGTTGATTTATTTGGCCTTTTCTTGTTTTACAATGACACCTGTATCTTTGTACTAACTACTAAAAACTCTTATAATGACTTGAAACAAATCATCCTATATCCTGCCTGCAAACAAACAGGCCCCCCCCCCAAATCTATGTCATCACAAGAATTATTCACTTACACCAGTGATGCTGAATTTTTAGTTGCAGAAAAAGCCTGGCACTTTTGGGTCCATTTACATGTGAGTATTTCTCATCAGTGGGAGTCTAAAAATCTATGCCAAAATCTACGTCAAAATTTGCATGACCTCTACATCATAATTAGTGTTAGGGTATGGTTAAAAATAGTGTATGCGCAGTGTATTTCACACTGCGAAATCCACTACGCAGCGGAGAATACACTGCATATACTCCTATACACTTAGGGCTACCCTGCGGCAGCCCTGTGTGTGCAAGAAGGTTGGAGATGGGCCCTCGCGCCACAGTCACATCAGCCCACTGGGCCGGCCTCCAAACATTACTGCACACAAGGGCTGCCGCCAAGTAGTCCTCTGTGTCTGCTCATAGGAGAATTTACATTTTCTAGGTTCCACATGGATTCCGCGTCTCAATATACAGCATAAAAATCAGAATGTGAAGGTGACCAACATTGCGGACAATTATATTTTGAGCTTTCAATGTTCAAACGCCCACTGCTCATGGTAAATGGAATTCTTTACAGTTCAACAATGAAATGTATAGTGAATTTTTTTTTATTGTAGTCTACCATCTGATAATCCCGAACACTCAAGTCCATGATTTATTTTCTGGATTTCACAGGTTGGAGCAGAGAACCAATTATTTGACTTAAAAAGATAGGTCATATTGTTTACTAGCATTTTATATTGAACTGTCTCCCTGACTTATTGATAAAATCGTGTTCAGTGTCATATAACATCTGCAGCAGGCAGAACACACGCGAAAACCTTGAAGTATGAACTTTGCTTTAGCTTAGATCTTTACCTAAGAATTGAGCCAGTCAGTGACTATCTATAATGTTGGAGAATGTGCGTCTTGTTTGTGAGATATATATATATATATATATATATATATATATATATATATATATTTATATATATATATTTATATATATATATATATATATATTTATATATATATATATATATATATATATATATATATTTATATATATCAAATTCCTGCTTCTATTGCTTACATACTGAATTTTATCAGAATTTTTTATTCTTATTTATTTTAGGTAATAAACCAAGGGCGGATCTGGATCAAGTACCTAAGGTAAATCGAGCAATCAATTGAAAAAGTGCATCTATACATATATATATTTTTTTTTTTGTACAAGACCCAGGTTTTACAACCAGGTTGCCTCCGGCTGTTGCAAAACTACAACTCCCAGCATGCCCGGACAGCTGGGAGTTGTAGTTTTTCAACAGCTGCATGCCCACTGGTTGGGAAACACTGTACTAGACACTTATTCTGTTGATTTTCTACTATTTATTGGTGTCTGTTATATAGCAAATTATACTGATGTTTCCGAACACTACGTGTACAGCACAGCTTTTTTAAATACAAGTGACTGATGGCTTCCTTTTTGCGTATTTAGGGTAGGGTCAAACATAGCTTATTTGCAGCTTATTTCACGCTGTAAGAAACATGCCTGGCAGCGAAAAATATGCTGCACATTTTACTATAAGCAGACACAAAGGGCTTCCCCACCGCAGCCCTGTGTGTGCAGTAAGGTTCAGAGGTGGGCTCCTGCGTCACAGTCACATCGGTGCACTCGGCCTGCCTCTAAACTTCCCTGCACACACAGGGCTGCGATGAGGAAGCCCTTTGTGTCTGCTTAAAGCAAAATGTGCAGCATATTTTCCATTGCCCAATGGATTTCTCGCAGCATGAAATATGCTGCTTATACATTATGTGTGACCCAACCATAAAGATACCATCTGTTTCCACGGTGCAGCAGAATCCCATTAACTAAAATAAATGGAACTGTGCTGCTATGGAATTACCAAACTAAATGTTTCCGCAAATGTGAACAAGGGCTAAGCAGAATTTTCTCAAATGTGTAATCAGATTATTTTGCTACTCAGTGGGGACATTTATCAATGTTGGTGTAAGGTAGAATAGATTTAGCCCCTCTTTGCTTGGTGTATTGTTTGCACAGTTGAAATCTGTGTGTAGATCAGATTTCAAAAAATCACATCTACTTTGCTGGTTTTGTAATCTGCTGTTTTGCTGTGTGAATAATGGAACGAAGCTCCTTCACTTTGCCTTTCTACATTTTTAGCGATGAATTCTAGGCTGAAGTGAGATGAATTCTAGGCTGAAGTACGTTGCAAATGGAAAAGAAAATAAATCTGGGCCGTGAAAAATATAGTTCTTCTTTTATTACTTTCCAGATCTTCATGAAACCAGACTTTGCTTTGGATGATTCTTTAACATTTAACGCAGTTCTACCATGGTCCCATTTCAGTAGTGCAAGTGGTAAAGGAAGCAGAGATACTGCATCGGCTAAGCTACTGCAGGAAAAGGTAAGTTCAATATTTAGTGCTTATGGTTACTATGTAACGGTTCAGAATGGAAGATGGATATCACTGTTAGGCTTTGTTCAGTTTATCTGTCACCCATAGGTCGGGTTCACACTGAAAAATCTCCAGACAGAAATTCCGCCAATGATCCCGTGGGCGGCGCTAGGACCATGTGGACTGCAATGCATTTCTGAGTCTATGGGGACGGCACATTCCTAGCGACGTTCGCGGGATCTCCGGTGGAAAGACTGTCTGGAGATTCTGCAGTGTGACCCCGGCCTTAAGCTATTATGGTATTTTATGGCACTTAAAGGATACATCATAAAAAAGTATTAACATATACTGTATAGGGGTTTTTACACAGGGCTCAAGTCCTGCAGGAACATGTGGGAACTGAGTTCCTGCACTTTTTCCACAGAAGGAACATTGTTCCTATTACCAGCCCTTATGTGGAAAAGTTCCCACACTTTTTTTTTCCAGGACTTGACCCCTGTTTTTACATCTTATGAAATGGGGGTTAAAATGATAACTATCTAAATGCAGAGGGGCAGCAACTACTAGGACCCCCCAAAATTAAAAAAATGGGGACCAGATTCTCCTGTTAAGGGGTTATCCGGGCAAAGACATCATATCCCCTATCCAAAGCATAGGGGATAAGATGTCTGATCGCGGGGGGCCCGGCTGCTGGGACCCCCCAATCTCGGTGCAGCACCCGCATTCTATGCAGGGCTGCATCTCCAGTCATCTCCAGTCTCGGAAAGCTCTTTCTTTCGAGGACTGGAGATGTGACGTAACAGACATGGAGCTTTCCGAGACTGAAAAGAATACGGGTGCTGCACGGAGATAGCAGGAGGTCCCAGCAGCGGGCCCCCCTGCGATCAGATATCTTCTCCTCTATCCTTTGGATAGGGGATAAGATGTCTTTGCCCGGATAACCCTTTTAATATCGACGCTGCTCTTTTCATTCTCTATGGGAGTTGCAGAGACAGCCGGAAGCTATTCTCTGATTTCTCCAGCATTTTTCATAGATAATGAATAAAGCTTCAGTGCACATACGGGCCATTCAATTCTAACAGGAAACTCAGGTTGAGATTGTGGAGGCCGCGCATGCAAAAAGGTAATTAAATTGGGCCTTAAAGATATATTCTGGCACTAAATAAAGCAGCAGGTTCCCAATATATGCCATAAAATACGTAAACTAAGCATACTACGTAGATGACAGATAACCTTCGCTGTAGGCTGCAGCGATATTTTCAGGTTTCTCTTGGCTCCTTTTGGTACAGTTATTACCTATTGTGGGATATTTGAGTGGATATTTGTGTGTTAGGCTCCGTTCACGCTATAAATTCATCCGTTATTAATATTGGACGTTATTTTGTGACGGGAGAAAGAAGGGAAGAAATAGTGCATGCATTATTTCTTCCATTACCTTCTCCCATCACAAAATAACATCCGTTATTAATAACAGGCTATGAAGGGTTAAAACGGGGTAATGTAAAAATCCCATAGACTATAATGGGATTTTGTAACGGCTGTTTAATGTCTGTTTTTAATGGTTTTGTTAACGGATCATTATAACGGATCTTTAAAACAGATGAATTTATAGCGTGAAAGCAGCCATAGCTGTAAGTAGTCCACGTTCTTGTATATAGTCATCATGTTTTTCTCTCTTGTTTAAGCTGAGCCACTATTTGGATGTTGTAGAGGTGAACATTGCCCATCAGATTTCTTTACGCTCCGAAGCCTTTTTCCACGCTATGACCTCCCAGCACGAGCTGCAGGACTACCTCAGGAAGACTTCCCAGGCTGTGAAGATGCTGCGGGACAAGATTTCTCAGATAGACAGAGTAATGTGCGAGGGATCTCTACGAATCCTGCGTCAGGCCATGACGAGAAACAATTGCATTAAAGTGTACAATAAACTGAAGCTAATGGCTACTGTGCACCAGACTCAGCCTACGGTTCAGCTGCTGCTTTCAACCTCTGAATACGTAGGGGCCCTGGACTTGATAGCAACCACTCAAGAAGTTTTGCAGCAAGAACTTCAGGGTATTCACAGTTTTCGGTAAGTGATTTAACAAGATATTCTCTGTTTTGCCAAGATAACATATTTTTATTTTCAGGAATATGTTGGTCAACCCTCTGCAGTAATCACAGGATTCTTTCACAAGGGGACCAGACTGTACGGAGCTGTAGATTTTTCCTGTTTACTTGATAAGAAGCCCATTACAGATCAGTTCTGTAGTGGTCTCATCAGGGACTAAATATATTTAGTGTGCAGGCCAGAGGAATGGTGCTCTGTGACGTGTGTGTGCATCATGTCCCAGGTAGGGGAATAATGAGGACCGCAGTGTATAGATCTTCAGCTAACAAAAGTTCAATTCTCAATGGACCAAGGCAACTTCATTATTTATTAGACATCGCCCGATAGAAGGTTTACTTAATATCAGGGCCCTGAAGCATGTTAAATTTACTGTGATCTTGTGATCTGACTGCATGCTGGGCAAAGAGATCTAGACATTGGCTGCGCTCTCCCCATCTGCATTGCATTTTCCAACCTGTAGCTCTCCAGCTGATGCAAAACTGTCTGGACATGATGGGAGTTATAGTTGTACAACAGCTGGAGTGCTACAGTTAGGGGAAGGTTGTTCTAGCACAGGGCTTAAAGGGGTACTCCCGTGGAAAACTTTATTTTTTTTTTTTTTTAAATCATCTGGTGCCAGAAAGTTAAACAGATTTGTAAATTACTTCTATTAAAAAATCATCTTAATCCTTCCAATACATTTTATGGACTGTATACTACAGAGGAAATGCTTTTCTTTTTGGATTTCTCTGATGTCACGACTACAGTGCTCTGTGCTGACTTCTGCTGTCCATTTTAGGAACTGTCCAGAGCAGCATATGTTTGCTATGGGGATTTTCTCCTGCTCTAGACAGTTCCAAAAATGGACAGCAGAGGTCAGCAGAGAGCACTGTGCTCGTGAAAGAAGAGAAATCCAAAAAGAAAAGCATTTCCTCTGTAGTATACAGCCACTAAAAAGTACTGGAAGGATTAAGATTTTTTAATAGAAGTAATTTACAAATCTGTTTAACTTTCTGGCACCAGTTGATTAAAAAAAAAAAAAGTTTTCCACGCGAGTACCCCTCTAAAGGTGAGTATATGGGGCAGAAGGGAGTCCGAGGAAGTGGGGAGACTAGAGAGCTAAGAGAGGGGTAGAGAGGGATAAATGATGGTTAGAGATCAGCATGGCACACAATACTAGACTAGTCTAGCTATCGAGATAATATTCTGACTGTGGTAGTTGGAGAACACTGTGGCAGACACTCTGCCCGGGCTCTGTGTGCCTGAGAGTTTTAACAATTGTGCCTTTCAGGCCAACTGGGTCCTGGGTCAATGTGAGCTTATGGGCTTTTGCCAAACACGCATAAGTGGTTGGATACCTTAAGTTAGAAATATGTTGCATTAGGTTTAAGTCTGCAATCTACGCTCCTTCATTTATTTTAGACCCCCCCATTTGCAGTCGGCAAGTTGCTCCTTGTTTCAGACTTTTCTAATGTTGCTGTATTCACCTTCTTTCTCTCTATACTTGTACGCAGCCCATGTGATTCTCCCCTGCAACCTTCCTTTTGTGTCTTTCCTCCCTATCTACAGCTGTTGTGAGTTGCCCTCCATGTATGCTCTCGTTTCTGTCCACAATCTTGTCTGCTGTTTTCAAATTCCCCCCCACACACACATCTTACCCTAGCAGCTAAATGGTAGGAAATGTTTAATGAAGACTGTTTTAAATGTTTTATTTTGCATGTAGGAAACCAAATCATTCAAATAATTTCAGTGGACAGATGTTCATAGCTTTTAAAGAGTTCAGTGTATAACATTGTCAGTGTTTCCCAACCAGGGTGCCACCAGCTGTTGCAAAACTACAACTCCCAGCATTCCCGGACAGCCAAAGGCTGTCCGGATATGCTGGGAGTTGTAGTTTTGCAACAGCTGAAGGCACCCTGGTTGGGAAACACTGCATTATGTGCTAAGCTTCTGAACTCCACTGCAGGCAATGGTTTTGGAGTTTTTGTACATTGTTGCGATTGCTATAAAAGACATATAAAAAAATAGAATCACTGATATCCAGGAACCTTGTTTAGCAAACTGATTTGTTTTTGTCTCCACAGGCACCTTGGGTCCCAACTGTGTGAACTGGAAAAGCTCATTGATAAAATGATCATTGCGGAGTTTACATCGTACGCCCGTTCTGACCTGAACAGACCTTTAGAGGAGGACTACCAAGTGATAGAGGAGGTGTGGGAATAGAGCCGAATACTTTCAAGCTGTATTTGTTGTTGTGATGTGTATTGATTATACCTTAGATAATTCAGTGTGTACGTTACATAATAATGCATGCTTGTGTCATTTATGACCCTACAGTTATATTTACATATAGCTCCAGTAAATCTGGGTCACAGATTCCATTTATTAAGCAGCATTTCACCAGTCAAAAAATGTGTGAAATCCTGCTTAATAAATGGACATCAGGTGGAAATCCCAAAGGGCCCAATTGAAGTCATTGGGATCCATTGGTGTCCGTTCTGTAATGGGTGGTCCGGCTTAGTTTTCTGGCCCTAAACAGAGTCTGTGATGAAGTGTGATGAAATGTGAACCTAGCCTAACACATTTTTGTCGTCCTCAGGAGAGACTGGTGTCGTTGGTCTTTGGACTCTTGAAGCAGCGGAAGCTGGACTTTTTTGAGATCTATGCCGATGAAATGATGGCAACCGCGAAAAACATCATTAAACAGGTATTAAACGATCATTTCTGGCAATAGGCACTTCCCATACTGAACTCTAGTCCCTATTCTATTGTAAGATGACATCTTATCACTTATCCACAACATATCACAGATGCACATTGGTGGGGGTCCAACCGATAGGGACATCCACTGATCACAAGGACAGGGGTCCTCACTGTCCCTGTTTGAATGGAGTGATGGTTGCGTCTGTGTGCTGCCACTCTAATCAAACTTTGTGACTGTCAAAGACAACAAAGTACAGTGCTTGAGAATCTTCAGCAGTCCAGAGGTTGGAGCCCCCTCAATCATACACTTATTGCCTATCCTGTGTGTAAGTAATAAGTTGCCATCTCTGGATAACTCCTTTAAAGCGGTGGTCCGGGGAAAAACAACTTGTCTAAAGGCACATAGTCCAACCGCTGGGACGCAAGATAGCGAGAGCCGCGGGAGCAGCCTGCTTCTCCCAGTACTTAGTTGTGTACAGGCAGGAGCCAGGGATGACAGCGCTGTGCCTTCAATGCTCTGATGTTCTCAGTGTTCGCTCTCCCAATCTCTAAATAGCTTTCCCTGATGCTTTCTGTCTATGGCATTGGGTAAAGCTATTTAGAAAGAGTGAGCTCCAGGAGCTGCAAGTGCACAGTGCCGCCCTGCTTCTGCTTGTACACAGCTACTGCTTTAGGAATGGGGGGAGGGGTTACCAGTCTAACACAGAAGGGGCCAGAACAGGCTGATAAAATACATCATTGCAAAATTCTTAAAATCGCCTATTCAGTGATCCCTCAACATATGATGGTAATTCACTCCATCTGATCCATCGTTACTTGAATTTATTGTATGTTGAGGGATCTGTGCAATAATAATATACAAAGTTATGTTCACGTGTCCCGCCCCTCCAGACCGTCACCTCTGCCCTGGATCGTCGCTCTCCGTCACCGTATTCACGTCCCCGGGGTGTCCCCGCCGCTCCGGATCGTCACCGCTGCCCTGGATCGTTGCTCTCTATCGCCATCATCACGTCGCTGCGCATGCCGCTCCTATTGGTTAACCGAACAGTGTGCGCGGCGACGTGATGACGACGAAGGAGAGCGATTGCTATGCAGCGGAGCATGAAGAGGACAGTCCGGAGCGGCGGGGACAGGTAAGTGACACTCACCGGAGCACACAGGGCACATTAAACGGCTATCCGACGGCAGCTGAAGCAGTCAGCTCTGCCGAATATCTGCTTATGCGATGGCCCCGACATATAAAAGCATCGTATGTTGATGCTGCCTTCAACATGCAATGGCCTCTGAGAGGCCATCGTATGTTGAAATGATTGTATGTTGGGGCCATCGTAGGTCGGGGGATCACTGTATTTAATAATAAAATATAAAAATAGTTATAGTAACAGTTAATCTGTAAGGGTTCTTTACATTTTTGCATTTGTAATTTGATCTAATCTGCGCATTGTATGTCTCCTTTTATAATCTTTTCTATTTTTTTTGTGTTTTCATCCCAGTGTGTGGTGAGCACAGTCTTTCAGATTGATGAGATAGATTCTGAACTTGTCACCAAGTAAGTATATGTTACCCGTCTTACCAAACACTGCAGATATACTCCTCCTTAGGAGTTATAGCTGCTGTATACCATACCATTCAGTAGTTATCCTCACATGTTATTATTGTACATTAATTTTGACCATATGTTCTGGGGCCCAAGCTGTTCTTTACTGGTAGCTTTCTTACTACTTAGTTATTTTCTAGTAATGGCTTGGAATAAAAGAATCAACGGCTGTACAAGAACAGGACAACCACAGGTCTTTCTTTTCCTTATAACCCTACTGTAGATTGGCAGTGATAACATGAACAATTTATCCACAGCTCATTTCAGTAACGAGGTGTACAAAAACACTTAGAGTACCTGTCACCCAAAAAAGTTTTTATATTTTGTTAATCAATGTATCAGATACAACTTTCTAATACCATGTGATTAACAAAAATGTATCTTTTATTTATATATATATATATATATATATATATATATATATATATATATATATATATTTTTTTTTTTACTTTTAAAAACTGATCACTATGGGTCTCCCTACATGTCCCGGCTCATTGATTTCGGACTCATGCCGGCCTAGCATGAGGCCGAACTCTCAGTGCAGCCGGGACACTGAAAAGCACAGCGCAGCTCCCTGCCTGTCAATCAGACAGCTGCTGTGCCTGCCCGTGATGACAATCACGTCCCGCAGAGCCTGACGATAGGTACTCTTTAAAAACGTACAGTATGATACAGAAGTTTCAAGAACAACCCTGACATTCTCATTACTTGTGTTACATTTACATTATGTAATAGTGTTTATAAATATTGGAGACAGATATACAGTAATTGTCAGTATAAAGATCTTTTAATCTGGCGCTAATTGTACACTCTCCTTGGCTGAAGATGCATGCAACGCTGTAAAGCTGGGGCAGATCAGTAGCTGTTATGCATCTTGGCTCAGCTTTTATTGGAATAGTGCCTGTAAGACTCCCTACACCGCCTGGATCTCCACAAAAATAATTGATCATAAGAAAAATCATTGCAACAAGATATATATATTTTTTTTTTGCAGTAATAATTTGAGGATCATTATAGGGGCTCTTCATCATTGCTTTTTCTACAAAACAAAGCGGTCTGCATTGGATTCAGAAAGGAAAAGTCCAGTGCCCAGAAGTCCTACCTAAAACTTTCTTTTTTTGGATCCATTTTAAAATAGTACAAAACAGATATCACATAGAAAACAAGTTTTGACGCATTTCTGGGGGTAACTCCTAAGTCATAAGCTCTAAAGATTAAATGGGCACTGACATTAAAACAAATTTTTTCTATTGCACTCCTTATGGTAAATAAACAAATATTTCTAATAGACTTTGTTTTTAAAAAAAATGACGTTTTCCATGTCTTATTTGTGTTTAGAAAAGCTGCCACCAGGTGTCTCCCTACTTGTCCAGAGCACATTTCCCCCTATCCCTTGCACAAACTTTGGACTCCTGCTGGCCTGACAGAAGTCCAAAAACAAGGAATGCAGTCTGAGTGTGTAAAAAATGGGGGGGGGGGGGGGTGATGGGTGCAGCCTTGGCCAACCATAGCTCATCTCACACTGAACTGCTCTGGGCTGTGTGTAGCAGAGTGAGGGAGGAAGTTCTCCCCTGTATGGCTTCAGATGATGTCACGCCTGCTGGGTAACGCCCCTTCCCAGTCTGTGAATCTGACTGAGACTGAGCAGAAAATACAGAGCAATGTCAAGGTAGAAAACTAAAAAAAACAATAAGAATAAAGGCAGGGGTGGTTTATCATGATGGGGCAGTGAACTGGGAGGATTATAATATTTAACAAGATCATGAGAAGTTCTCTTTAAGGGGTGAGCTTCCCCCTGAAACACATCAAGCACTTGTTTTCTATATGATGTCTGTTTTGTACTATTTCAAAATGGGTCCCAAATAAAAGAAGGTTTTATACAAAATTAATGTTTGGGCTCTGGATTTTTTCTTTCTTATTTGCAAGCCCATCTCGCTGCACTTGCGAGTATCCGATGCACTATTGAGAAGCACAGCAAAGGTTAAACAGGCAGCATCTCTTGTCCATAGATCAGTGTTTCCCAACCATTTTTCCTCCAGCTGTTGCAGAATAACAACTCCCAGCATACCTGGACAGCCTTTGGCTGTCTGGAAATCCTGGGAGTTGTAGTTTTGCGACAGCTGGAGACACCCTGGTTGACAAACAACTGATCTATGTAGAAGTATTTTTTAGTATTTTGTGATAGTGCTGGGCGGTATACCTGTTCATACCAAATACCGCAATACCGCTTGGACCCCCCCCCCCCCTCGAATTAATGAATTATCAGCCGCAGCGCGCTGTCCCCACATCGGGGAACTAAAGATATGTGACCCGTGGGCACTGCTTCTCTTCCCCCCGTACTGTACTACATATTCCTTGTGCCCAGGCTGCAAAAATAAACAGAATAAACGTTAACTTACCTTCTTGCGTTCCCCCATTGCTCCGGTAACGCCCTCTCGCTGGGGATGGTAACGTCACAGAGCCGTCAGCCTATCACCGGCCGCAGCGATGTCTTGGCTCGGCCGGTGATAAGCTGAGCGCACTGTCATGTAAGAAGCTGGAGGGGGGGTAGAGAAGCAGCGCCCATGGGTCACATGATGGGGGGTGGGGGGACAATATCTGTAAATACCGTGGAACCGCCATAACTTACAAAAATACCGTAATACACATTATTGGTCATACTGCCCAGCTCTATTTTGTGACTCATACACATGTAATCCCTATACAGTCTCCATAGGACATATCCTAATAGTATAATATACAAACACTCACTAGAATAGTGTTGGGTTCCTCCTAGTTCAGATAGTTACTAATACAGTAGTAAGGATGTTCCTAATTTATATTTTTCTCAATGATGCTGGATCTACATTGGGATGTTGATAACACATGACCCTCATTGTAAAAGCCCCATAGACCCTGAATGGCTTGGTGGGGTTTGCATTTGTGACCCAATGCTGCCTTGTAGAAGAAGGAATGGGGTGCTGTGATTGTGCAGAGATCTGATGTAAAGAGGATTTATTGTTAAAATTGTTGTTGTGGGATAAACCTTTTAAAGTATTTATCTGTTAGAGTATGATGTTCTAGGACAGCACATTAGCTTGATAAATGTCACAAACTAAATGGCATAAAAAAGTGGCCTACATGAGCACCTAGCTCCGCGTTTCCCTACCAGGGGGTGCCTCCAGCTGTTGCAAAACTACAACTCCCAGCATGTCCGGACAGCATTTGGCTGTCCAGGCATGCTGAGAGTTGTAGTTTAGCAACAGCTGGATGCACCCTGGTTGGAAAACACTTTCCTACCTACTCTAAACTTTGGCGGTGCATGCTCGGAGTTGTAGTTTTGCAACATCTGGAGGTCTTCAATTTGAAGACCACTGCTGTAAATATCGAAGGTGCCTAAAACTATGATGTGCTTTAATATCCGCAAATTCTGAAATTTTAAGCGCTTAGCGCATGGTGAATAATATTATCCTTGGTCACATCCATATTTAGCTATGTCTTAATACTGTATTGTAGGATTCATATTAACTAGTTTTGTTGTCGCAGGCTCGCTGATCAGATGCGGATGATGAACTTTTCCCAGTGGTTCGATTTGCTGCAAAATATTTTTTCTAAATTTACGATTTTCCTTCGGCGAGTCAAGGTAAGAGATGAATGAACACTGTCCTTGGCATTTTCATTAGAAATGCTTTGCAATATGAGGACAGAGAAGCTAGGCATGATATATATATATATATATATATATATATATATATATGTGTGTGTGTGTATATATATATATATATATATATATATACATACACACACACACACACACACACACGTATGTATATACACCATGTTAATGCTTATATAAGCCCTTTAGGATGAGTTGTCTCACAAAGGCAAATCCTCTATCAGGGCATGTGGACAGATGTTGTCCCTCTAGGGCAGTGTTTCCCAACCAGTGTGCCTCCAGCTGTTGCAAAACTACAACCCCCAGCATGCTGAGAGTTGTAGTATTGCAACAATTATAGGCACATTGAGCCTCTCATGGAGTTGTGTTTGTGAACAGCAGTGGCAACTTTATGATGAAGTGAGAAACACCTCTATGATGGCCACTAAGCATGTGTCTGGAAACAAATACTACAATATTCACTATTTTCACTTTATATGTGGTTATGTTCCTGCACAGGCCACAATCAACGTTATTCGCAGTGTTGTGCTCATGGTCTTGGATAAGAACCAGCGGTTCAGAGAAACTGAGGTGATGGCAGCTCAGAAAAGCCTGGCCAGAGACGGCAATGTGGACAACAATTTGGCTTACTTGACTCACGAAGGCTTGTTTATAAGTGATGCATTCAGTGAAGGTGAGCACCCCCATGCCGCTGCCAACACTAACTTTCAAAGGAATGCATCACCCAGCAGTAGCGAGCCCTCTGGCAGCGATTCTGTATCTGATCCCGAATGCACTACTGACTCCTCATCCAGCAAAGATCACACACTGCCTTCAGTAACCCCAGGGGGAATAGAAATAATGTGAGTAAAATTAGACTTTGTAGAAATTGCCTTGTGAAAGCAGACCTGATGATCATAACCAATAGTATTAAAAACAGTTGATATATGAATGTGTGCTTAAGGTCATCTCCATTTAACCTCAGGCCGTCGCTGCAGTTATAACACCTTTAGGGTAGGTTCACACATGCCATATTTTGCTGCTGCTGCGTATTTTCCTACCCAGTGAAGTCAATGGGTAGCAAAACCAGCTGCGTAGTTTGCTACCCATTGACTCCAATTGATAGGAAAATACACAGCGGCAAAATACGGCACGTGTGACTCTATCCTGCATGTAGGGTGTATACATGTATGTGGGATTGGCTGCATTTTTTAAAATGTATAATTTTTTTTCTTTTTTTGCTTAAAGGGGTACTCCGCCCCTGGCATCTTATCCCCTATCCAAAGGATAGGGGATAAGATGTCAGATCGCCGCGGTCCCACTGCTGGAGATCCCGGGGATCGCCGCTGCAGCACCCCACCAACATTACTGCACAGAGCGAGTTCGCTCTGTGCGTAATGGGGGGCGATACAGGGGCCGGAGCAGCGTGACGTCATGGCTCCGCCCCTCATGACATCACGGCCCGTCCCCTTAATGCAAGTCTATGGCAAGGGGCATGACGACCGTCACGCCCCCTTCCCATAGACTTGTATTGACGGGGGCGGACCGTGAAGTCACGAGGGGCGGAGCCTTGACGTAACGATGCTTCGGCCCCTGTATTGCCCGTCATTACGTGCAGAGCGATCTCGCTCTGTGCAGTAATGATAGCGGGGTGCTGCAGCAGCGATCCCCGGGGTCCCCAGCAGCAGGACCCTGGCGATCTGACATCTTATCCCCTATCCTTTGGATAGGGGATAAGATGTCTAGGGGCGGAGTACACCTTTAAATTGCAACAGTCATGAATTTTGAGCCTTATAACCTAACACCAGTATACTAAAGAGGTCTAGAATTGTAATGCAGCGTTACCGTTGCCTCCTTTATAGCAGGTTTGATGATCAAAAATTTTTTTTTTTCGGCAGCTACAAAGTCGCTTTCCTGTATGTAAGCGCTGGGACAGCTGTGTGATTGACGCACAGGTCCTCAGCGCATGCGCCTTCCATAACCCCTACGTGCCCACAGCAAGTTCACTTCCTCTGCATGCGCTGCCTCTCATGTCGGATCAGCGTGTCTGTTATCCTACAGGCAGATTCCGGGATCCATCCGGAGCGAGCGCTGGCTCAGAGAACTCACTGAAATGGAAAAATAGATGGAGGACACATGCTCTGAGGATGTCAGTCAGACAGCGGTCCTAGTGTTTATGTAGAGGAGATAGGCATAGTCACCACAGCGTATTGCCAACCCCTGGCCTCGCCTATCTGACTGTTGGTGAGACATCGGTAATGCTGCGGTACAATTCTAAACCTTATTAGCATACTGGTGTTAGGTTGTAAGGTCAAAAGTCATAACAGCTGTGCTTTAAAGGGCTATTATTGTTTCCACAGACTGAACATGTATATTGAAAAGGTATACACTTTCCATACAAATTCTCAGTTGGCGTGTAGCAATCTATGTGAACTGGATGCACTCTTAGTGCCTTTGCATATGGCTGTATTATGGCTCCATTTTTTATGGAGCTGTCGTAGAGCTGCTGTAATGGCACCTAGGTCTCTTCTGTCTTTCATATGCCTCAAATTCCACATAGAGTACAAATCTGACAAAATTGTCCTATGCTACATCCCACTCCTTATGTACAGAGCTATTCTCCTCTAGAAGCATTGTGGCATCCGAGAAAGTGTGCACGGCAAAACATTGATTAAAAATAACAATAATAAATTGGTAGTAAGTCACTTTGCCTGGAGAACTTTCTTAACATTTCTTAAAGGGGTACTCAGGCCCTAATACATCTTATCCCCTATCCAAAGGATAGGGGATAAGATGTCTGATCCTGGGGGTCCTGCTGCTGGGGACCCCCGCTATCTGTCATTCAGCACCCACCTTTGCGAGCTCTCCGCAGCACTGGAGGCTCTGAGTGTGCAATGTGAAGTCACAGGGGGGCAAAGTCGTGACGCCATGATACTCCGGCCCCGTGGTCATCACGCTGCACACTCGGAGCCTCCAGCGCTGCGGAGAGCTCGCAAAGGCGAGTGCTGAATGACAGATAGTGGGGGTCCCCAGCAGCGAGACCCCCGGGATGAGACATCTTATCCCCTATCCTTTGGTCAATTTACATTCTACAAGCACATCCTAAAAAATCCGAGCGCTCCTGTATGCCAACCGGACCTGGCCTGGATCTCATTGATTTGAATTCAGATAGTGACTCCGGTCGGCTCATTTTTGCCCTGTATTCGGTTTTCTGACTGGACCTAAAACCGCAGTATACCCGGTTTTCACTCTACCCCCCCCCCCCCAGCCAGATCCAGTGACAGTATCAGCAAAATGTAGCGTGAACCTACCCTAACTGTGTATTTACAGGATCCTGCGTAGATTTGATGCGCAGGATTTGTAACTGCAGATTAGAAGCTGTGCTCAGTCATTTAGTTTACAATGAAATCTGCAGAAGAAAGTTCTGCTCGTCAAATCATGCGCAGGATACTGTATGTGTGAACACAACCTTAAGGGTCAGTGCACACATGCATATTTTCTGCTGCAGATTTGCTGTAGCAGATTTTTCTACCTATTGAAGTAATTGGGCAGCAAAATTTGCCTAAGCAAATCTGCAGCAGAAAATATGCACATGTGAGCGTCCCCTAAGGGTATGTTCACACGTACAGATCTGCTGCATATTTCTGCTACATATTTTCTGCAGCTGATTTTGTTACCCATTGAAGTTAATGAGTAGCAAAATCAGCAACATGCAGCAAAAATATGCATAAGATCCTGTACATGTGAATGTACCCTATGGGCGCGTTCACACATGTGTATTTTCTGCTGCACATCTGCTGTAGATTTGCTTCAGCAGATTTAACTGCCCAATGAAGTCAATGGGCAGCAAAATCTGCAGCAAAAATACTCACGTGTGAACGTACCCTAAGGGCGCGTTCACTCACTGCAGATTATACACAAATGCATCAGACCCGCAGCTGATTTCAAATACATTTATTTGCTTTGGTGCAGAAATAATATGGGGAAGATTTATCAAAACCTGTGCAGAGGAAAATTTGCCCATAGCAACCAATCAGATTGGTTATTTCATTTTGCAGAGGCCTTGTTAAAAAGGAAAGAAGCGATCTGATTGGTTGCCATGGGCAACTGTTCCTATGACAGGTTTTGCTAAATCTCTCCCAAAATGTTTTCCACTGATCTGCAGCATGTGTGAGATTACCCACTGGGATATGCTTACACACATTAGACCTTTCACAGTCCTTTGGGTTTAATGGGAATTGTAGTTTTGCAACGGCTGGAGACACTGCATTGGTGCCTTAGTAGTCATAGCAATTGAATCACCGCCTAAATCCCCAGGGGGTACTTTACTTTAGTACATACTGTTTTAGGGTATGTTCACATTTGCATGATTTTATTACATAGAGTTTAGGTGCAAGTCACAATTATGGGAGAACACCATGTTGAGCTGCGTGCCGCAGTATTACTGCTCTGTGCAGATCCAGCAGCCCAGCTCATGTATTGCTATTTCGTGTGTTCATTGTAAACCATCTCCACACCATTTCCCACGCTTGCATTGTACACAGCGGATTATTTCCGGATTATTCAATCATTAATGGGGTCATTTATTACTGAACCGAATGTATTCGCAGCCGCCTATCTATCTCTCTGCTATTTCCAGCTCAGTATCAGGCTCATTTATTATTAAAGATGGGGATTTGCATTCATGTTGTTACTGCCTTATGTAGCATTGTGACTTTCAACATTCCCTGGCTGCAAAGACTAGAAAACTGAATTAATCCTTGTCTGTTTTTTGTTTTTCTCTTTCCTAGAATGACCGAGGATATAAAATTAACAGATCTGGAACTTGGTAAAATTGCAAACAATATACAGGAGCTTCTATACAATGCATCTGACATCTGTCACGACCGCTGTGTCAAGTTTCTGCTGGCAAGAGCCAAGGTATATGATGCATTTCCACCCGTGAGATCTCCTGGGAAAATTCCATCTGGATATTTTGCTGTGTGAATCCGGCCTTACACTGGCTTCAATACAGTTCATATTTGCACACACCATACTAATAATTTGTGGTGAGGCAAGTTCTATAGTGTTGTCCCATTCAAATATATGGGACAGTGCTTCAGCACCTAGCACTGCTGCTAATTAACATGGTGTTTGCAAGTATGAGCGGAATTACAGCCAAGGCAAACGTAGAGCCTGCAGTACTAGCATGAAGAATGGTGGGCATTGGACCCTCCAACAATCTAATATTGGTGATCTATCCTGAGGATTGGCCATCAATGTTTAACCCCTTAACAACATCGGACATAAATGTACATCATGGTGCAGCGGGACTTAACGCACCATTCACGTCATGTATGTGACCGCGAGTACCGGACCGGTGATTGCATCATGCACAGCAGGTCCCAGCTGCTGAACGCAGTCAGGGACCGCCAGTAATGGCAGACATCAGCGATCTCGCTGATGTCCACCATTAGCCCCTTAGATGCCGTGATCAATATAGATCACAGCATCTGCGGCAGTGCAGCACTTAAAATGGATGATCGGATCACCTGCGGCGCTGCCTCAGGGATCCGATAATCTATAATGCCGGACGTAGGTCCCCTCACCTGCCTCCGTCCGTCTCCTGGAGTCTTCTGCTCTGGTATGAGATTGAGCAGACCAGAGCAGAAGATCACTGATAATACTGATCAATGCTATGTATAGCACTGAACAGTATTAGCAATCAAATGATTGCAGTAAATAGTCCCCTATTACATATAAAGAGTGTAAATAAAATAAAAATAAAAAGTTAATGTGAAAAATCCCCTCCCCCAATAAAATTGTAAATTGTCCCTTTTTCCCATTTTATCCCTAAAAGGCATAAAAAAAAAAAAAAAAATGAATTACTAAATATATTTTGTATCGCTGTGTGCTTAAATGTCCGACCTATCAACATATGTTAATGATTCTATATGGCGAACGGCGTAAACCTAAAAAGAAATTGCTGCTTTTTTGTCACATTTTATTCCCCCCCCAAAAAAAATTATAAAAAATTATTAAAAGGTTCAATATAAGCAAAAGTGGTAATGATGAAAACTACAGATCATGGCGCAAAAAAATGAGCCCTCATACCTTCCCATATACTGAAAAATGAGAAGGTTATAGGTCGTCAAAATAGGGCAATTTCAAACGTACTAATTTTGATAAAATAGTTTGAGATTTTTTTTAAGCGGTACAATCATAGAAAAGCATATAACATGGATATCATTTTAATCGTATTGACCCACAGAAGAAAGAAAACATGTCATTTTTACCGGAAAGCGTACAGCGTGAAAACAAAACCTTCCACAATTTGCTCAATTGTGGTTTTCTTTTCAATTTCCCCCCATAAATAATATTTTTTTATTTTGTTTGCGCCGTACATTTTATGGCAAAATGAGTGATGCAATTACAAAGTATTGGTCACGCAAAAATCAAGCCCTCAAATGGGTCTGTGGATGAAAATATAAAAGAGTTATGATTTTTAGAAGGCGAGCAGTAGATATGAGTGAAGTTACGGTGATTCGACTCGTCACGAACTTCACGGCTCGGCAGTTGCGGGCTTTATCCTGCATAAATGAGTTCAGCTTTCAGGTGCTCCGGTGGGCTGGAGACTCTCTCCTAGGACTGTATCCACCTTTTCCTGCCACTGGAGCACCTGAAAGCTAAACTCATTTATGCAGGATAAAGTCAGCAACTGCTGAGCCGCGAAGTTCTTGACGAGTCGAATTACTGTAAACTTCGCTCATTTCTAGCGAGGAGAAATAAAACAAAAAAAAAAATTGGCCTGGTCCTTAAGAGGTTAAATCCCTTTAAGATGAATTAGTACATATTGTATCATGTATAAGAAGTAAAAAGAAAGAAAGAATACAGAGTAATGTATTTGACCTAGGTACGATCACGCTGAGCTTCATCACCGCTGTGTGACTTGTGGGCACAGGAACACCCATCATTGTAATAAAAGTCTCACTCACTTGTGTCAGTTGTTATAAAACATTATATTGCTCATTTCCAACAGCTTTCCATGCACTTAGAATCAGTGTGTAGGAACGAAGCACTGTGAGAAATTGCTCTCCCCCAGGCGGTCGGTCCACTTACTTTTGTATGCTGATATGCTCAGATTTCTATGCTTATACATTTCCTAATTTTTTATTTTTTATTTTTTTTATTATAAAAAAATTTTTTTCTTGGAGACTGGACCTGTTTTTCTTTAGCTTAACTCAGGATCCCGGTGCTTTAAAGCGCAGCTGTCATGAAATTTTGGTGCAATAACCTGCACACAGCCTTTGTACTATGTGCAGGTGGTGGGTATAGCAATATTTTTACCTAATATTTGAAGGCTTTCATGACTGCAAAAAATGGTTTTATTCAAAGCCACTGATGGTCGGATAGGCGTGGCGCGAGGTACGCGATGCCCTGCCGCCGCCACGCGCACCCCTACGCCTACCCCGTATGTCAGCGCTGGGACCACTTTGTGATTGACACACTGGTCCCAGCGCATGCGCCCTTCAGCTAATCTAACCTGCGCGCCGCTGTGTGTCATCCAGCAAGTGCTCGCTCCCGCCGCCGTCTTCCTCCTCAGTGCGCCTGCGCAGAGCAGCGCACAATCAGGTTAGTTCTTGATACTAGGTGCAGAGAGGAAGTGCGCTCTGAGGAGGAAGACGGCGGCGGGAGCGAGCGCTTGCTGGATGACACACAGCGGCGCGCAGGTTAGATTAGCTGAAGGGCGCATGCGCCGGGACCTGTGTGTCAATCACATAGCGGTCCCAGCGCTGACATACGGGGTGGGCGTGGTGGCAGCGGGGCATCGCGTACCTCGCGCCACGCCTATCCGACCGTCAGTGGCTTTGAATAAAAGCATTTTTTGCAGTCATGAAAGCCTGCAAATTTCAGGTAAAAATATTGCTATACCCACCACCTGCTCATAGTACAAAGGCTGTGTGCAGGTTATTGCACCAAAATTTCATGACAGTTACACTTTTAATGAATACAGTCATATATGTAACTGAACAAGTTAGGCTACCTGCAACGACCATTAGGGGGAGCTCACTCCAAAAAAGATGATGTAGCCCCCATTGAACTCCATTATAAATCTGTATTCAGCAGTGGTTGCTGCAGGTCGGGAAAGTTTTGAGGGCTAGCTAGACAGGGACAACCTGCCAGGGACCGTCCTGATGACTCTGTGCCTCGCTCCCAGCGAGTGTTTTTACTATGATCCCTCTAAAACATGTTTCATGGTGAATCATACACCATTGCGATATAAAAGCTTGCCCCTATTGGATGCATAAAGATGGAACTGATGTCAGCTTCTCTTTAAGCAGGGTTTGTATACACATGACAGGCTTTCCGAGCATGCTGGGAGTTGTAGTTTTGCAACAGCTGGAGGCACCCTGGTTGGGAAACACTGTTATAATGTTTCATGACACCATGTGATTTCGTATTGCGAAACTCTTTTACATTAAAGCATAGATAATACAGCTGTTCATGTTCTGTGATTTATAACTTGATTCTTTACCTGTGTTTTTTTTTTTTTTTAGGATGGGTTTCTTGAAAAACTGAACTCTTCCGAGTTTGTGTCCTTGTCCCGATCCGTCGAAGCGTTTGTCCAGGATACAGAGAAAATCTGCGGTAGAAAAAGCATGTCTCTCCGAGGGGCTCTCCAGAGCCAGGCCAATAAGTTTGTAAACCGTTTTCATGATGAACGGAAAACTAAACTCAGGTATAGTTTAAGTGTGTAATAGTGAGGTGACTTCTTTAGTGTATATTTACATGTACAGTGTCCTGAACGTATTTGATTCTCAGGATTTGAAGCTGCAGAGTTTAATGTAAACTAAATGATTGAACGCAGCTTCAAATCCTGCATATCAAATATGCACAGGACACTTTTATTGCAAATAGAGACCCTAAGGGGGTTTTGCAGGTAAAAATGGTTGAGGAAATAAATGGGAGCTGCGCTGCACCACCACTACACAGCATGCAGAGCCAAGCCGTCCGGCCCTGTACATTGTTTACACCCAAGCACTGCAGCTTTACCGATCAGTTTATTGGCGGGGATGCTAGGTTGTAAAAGGCTTATATTGTGGACTGGCCACCAGTTATATTCTGGAACACACCTTTAGAGTAGGGTCACACATGCCGTATTTTGCTGCATTTTTGCAGCTGTGTATTTTCCTTCCTATTGAAGTCATTTGGAAGCAAAATCGACTGTGTATTTTGCTACCCATTCACTTTAATGCCCATTTGCAGCAGCAAAATAAGTCATGTGACCCTACGCTTAGGGTGTATTCACACAAACAGTATCCTGAGCCTATTTGATGCACAGAATTTAATACTGCAGATTTGATGCTGTGGTCAGTAATTCAGTTTATATTGAACTCTGCAGCATAAAATCAACAGCTTCAAATCCTGCACATGAAATATGCCCAGGATATACTGTATGTGGGAATACACTCTTAAATTTGAGAAGGCTCCAGCGTGGGTTATAGATAGATAGCAGGTCATTTTATCTTTAGTTTTTCTGTTATAAAAAAAAATTGTGACTAATTAAAGGGGTATTCCCATTTTATAATTCAATGAATTTATGATTGGTGGAGGTCTGACCTTCTGATCCAGAAAAGGAAGAGACTGCAGCACTGGTTTAGTGCTATGGACTCTTCACAGTTTATTCACAGCACAATGGCAATCCGCCAACCCGCTGAGCAGGGCATCTGCTGTGTATGGACGAACAATGAAGCCTGTGGGGTCCAGGAGGTCGGACCCCCATTGATCATCAAGGTAATCATCTTGATTACTGCAAGGACCATGTATATTTACTGCTTAAGCCAGTGTGCCTCCAGCTGTTGCAAAACTACAACTCCCAGCATGCTGGGAGTTGTAGTTTTGCATCAGCTGGAGGCACACTGGTTTGGAAACACTGGCTTAAGCGCAGGCCCAGAACATTTCTTTATAGTGACTGCTGGGTGCTTTTTTGGGACAAATATTGATAATGATCACAGTGAACAGGTAGACTTACAGTACTACCATGGTTTCAATTAAAATACACACAGTGCCAGGTTTCAATAGCTGACCAACATCTCACAAACCCCATTTACTGTCACGCCGTCAGGCGTTTTGATGGGGAAAAATAGCGCTGTTATTTTTACCGACAGATATGCACTCTTTGCCTTTGGAGCCTTCGACACAGAAAATGAAATAATGTCCCAAACCTATTTTAGAATTCGTATTCATGTCTGTGAGACCTTTCAATGTGTTTTATGTTGCCATTCTGAGGTTGTAGCCATACGAGGTTATTTTACATCGCACTGATGTATCAGAGGGAAGTCACATTGGTTTAGTATTGCTGATAGGGAGCATTCAGTCTAACAAATAGCAGCGAGCGCAGCACTGATTAACTGGACGTAATCTGCCAGACAACACTTTGCGAAATCTGTTTTGTTCTCCGCAGCCTTCTGCTGGATAATGAGCGCTGGAAGCAGGCCGACGTCCCCGCTGAATTTCAGGACTTGGTTGACTCCATAACAGATGGCAAAATAATATTACCTGAGAGGAAATCTGGATGTGAGTTGGTATTTAATAATGCAGCGTGTGTCATAAAAGTAACACACAGCAAGCTCCTTCCTACTGTTAGTATTTGTTTATGAGCTCCTGCGGCCGGGGATAGATTATGGAGATGAGCCTTACAATTAGCTCCACTCCATAAGGTTCCCTGGAGAGTTCTCTTCTGTAAAAATCTCTCTGCTAAGTTAACTATACTACATTGTAAGACAGCATTGTCCTTCTTGGTCACAAAGCTTCTTCCAAGGAGGATAGCCAGTCCTTGTGTCTAGGAAAAGGTCTAAAGGGGTGCGCCAGGAAAGTACACGTTAAAAAAAAACTAAAACCTCCAAAACCACTACACTACCTTCATATGTTCCCTGTAAATGATCCAGTTGCCCCTGTTGTCATCCTTCCCTCCTCTTCAGCATGTATACTACATTCCTGGCAGTCATTCCAGCTCTCTTCTCACTGCTGTCCAGCTACCTCTCTGTGAGCATCCCCCACCCTCCAGCTCTCTGAGCAGAGAAATACAGTGTGTGATGGGCCTGAGGCTGCACACACCTCCCAGCTAAAGGGAGCATGACTTCTCAGTGCAGGGCAGAAACCATGCGGTCTGTGAGGGTGGAGGCTGCTTTCAGAGAGGACTTGGACAGAGACACAGACGATGGCTGGATATCATATTTTTCTCACTCCCTGCATGTAAGTGACAATGAAGGCAGAGGTGAGGGGACTAATGAATTATATTTAGACAATTAAGTAGGTTGGTGAGAAGGGGCAAAGAATGGTCTGTACCCTGTTAAGCTGAATCCAATATCCTTTGGATATTGATGAGCATGTTATACCATTAATGTGTATAGAAGATTATATGAAATACCTAATATTATAGCAAATACACAAATAATACATGTAGGTCCTCAAAAGACTCCACTGTACACTGCTGTATGCTTATGTTATAGGGGAGAAGTAGTGATAGATTGTCTTTACAATTCTCTTATTTTATTCTCAGGTGTTGAGGAGCGGAAACCCTCTGACTTTCTTACTGTTGATGGCCAGAAGTACGCTGTCGTTGGGTACGCTGCTTATTCCATTTCTATTTATGAAATTCGGTTCTTTTTTGCTATTTTACATCATTCTCATAACCTCTGGTTTATCTGCAGCACTGTCCTGATTCTGATCAGAATAATTCTGGAGTACTGCAGCTGCGTGGACGACATCCCATCAATAACCACAGACATGCTCACTCGCCTGTCAGAGCTGTTAAAGGTAGGTATCTCACATCCTCTGCACATTTACCATATGCTGCCAGTGGAACTAAAATGGACTTTTGAATGAGTTGAAAAACACAAACTTTTTCATTGCAGTTTAATGAAAACCTCCTCTCCCATTTTTTCCTTTATTAAAGAAACATAGGGGAGTGTACAGGGACTATGAACAGTATAGAGGAGAGAGACTGATCCAAAGGTGATAATCTTTTTCTTTTCTGTTTAGTACTTCAACTCGCGTAGCTGTCAGCTGGTTCTGGGAGCTGGGGCTCTTCAAGTCGTTGGATTGAAGACAATAACCACAAAAAACTTAGGTAATTTTGTTATTCAAATAGTTTCTATAAATACAGATGCAGCAGACATGAGTACGTGATGGACAGTACAATTGCAATAATGTGCTTTTGCATAGGACTACATATAATAAACCTATTTTACTGGCCCAGTTGTATTAACCTGCCTGTCTAAGGTTCGCTCATAGCAACCAATCACAGCTCAGCTTAAATTTTACCAGATTTATCATTTGAAATATGAAATCTAAGCTGTGTTTGATTGTTATGGGAAAACCAGACCGTTTTTGTCTCTGACAAATTGATGAATCTGACTCATTGTCTTTTGACTTTTAGTCTGGGTTCACAAAGTATTTTGGTCAATATTTTTAAACACAGAAAAATAAATAATTGTTATTAAAAAAAAATGTATTATTTTTTTATTTTGTGACAGTTCCACTCCTGGTTTGGGCTAAACATACTGACCAAAATACTGTGTGTGAACCTAGCCCTATAAATATATTATCTTTATAATAATCATTGATAACTGCATTAATGTTATAATTCTAATGTTTGTTTTCCAGCATTATCCTCCCAGTGCCTGCAGCTTATTGTACATTACATTCCTGTAATAAGGGCACATTTTGAGGCCCGAATGCAGCCTAAGCAGTACAGCATGCTTCGACAATTTGACCACATCACTAAGGTAATAACTACCTGGTACATTCCATAGAACATTTGCTCCATAGATATCCTTTTCAGCAGCCTGTAGGTCCCTATTTCCTTACTTACAGGTTCCGTAAATTACAGACCTCCTTAGGGTCCTTTGAATATGTACAGTCAATTACCTGGATATGAGCACAAATCCTCTTAATGCTTGTTGAAAGGATAATCTAATGGGGAAATTGTAGTGAGTGAAGGATTTAGCCATTTGTGTGATCCTCCACCAACATCACTGGAAATCACTGGGCAGCGTTTGCTTCAGCTGATCACAGGGCAGTAATCGAGCCATTCAGCTAATAATCACCCTGTGTGAAAAAGACTTTAAACCTTAAAAAACCTAGATTATTACAGTATCTTGTAGACAGGGAGGAGGGGGATGCAGCTGCAGTTTTTCTGTCTGTACTAGTAGATAGACAGCTGATTGAAGTGGAAGATAGCGCTGGTATCACATCAGGAAGAGAAAATGGAACAAGAAACTAAAAGACACAGGTTAGATACACACAATTTGTAATTGCACTTTATCAAAATAATATCCGCTGCTGCCTGAGCATAGATTGTGAACACTTATAGTCTGTAACCAATCTGCAACATATACAGATAAGTATTTTTATTTTTGTCTTGTAACAGGACTACAATGACCACATAGCGGAAATTTCGGCCAAACTGGTTTCCATAATGGATTCCTTATTTGAGAAACTTCTGTCAAAGGTACCTTCACTCCGTACTTGTAAAAAAAAAAAAAAATTCTCTTTTTAGCTGTAGGAATGCCGGTGGTCCTCCTGCAAAATAGGTGACCACACTGAATCTAAACAAGATCCTGCAGAACCAGAGTGGTCGCTTTCTCTGGTTGCTAGGCTGTCCCTTGAAATTATTTAAAGGAGATCTCCGGCTAAAAAAAAAAAAAAAAGGTTCCCCTATCCACAGGATAGGAGATAAGTAGCTGATCGCTAGAGGTCCGAATGCTGGGGCCGCGATCACTGGGACGGGACGAGCAGCTCGTGCTGCAATCGGCACGCACTCCATTCATTCCTATGGGAGCTCTAAAAAGACCTGAGTACAGCTCTGGGGCATCATCGACGCTCCCATGGGAATGAATGGAGCGCGAGCCGTCAACTGGTAGACAAGCGCTCCTCACTGAGAGCGCCGGGTCCTGTCATGGTGATCGTGGGGACCCCAGCGGTGAATAGGGGATAAGTTGGTTTTCACCAGAGTGCTCCTTTAAAGGAGTTGTCTGGCGACAGAAAAGAATGGGGTTTTGGTGCCAAAAATCTGTAATAAAGCGACTTACTAATATAGTGTTATTATCAAAAGTTCACAGATCATTTATTTCAGCTGTGCTCTCCCTTTCAGAATCTCCACTTTGTTCCAACCAAAAAGAAAAATATGAGAACTGGTCTAGAGCAATAATCTAGACCAGTGTTTCCCAACCAGTTTACCTCCAGCTGTTGCAAAACTACAACTCCCAGCATGCCTGGACAGCCTTCGGCTGTCCAGGCATGCTGGGAGTTGTAGTTTTGCAACAGCTGGAGGCACATTTGTTGGGAAACACTGATGTAGACCATTATCTTAACATGATTCCTATTATTCCCATTATTATGGATTGAGCCCTGAAGAAATGGAAAAAAAAAATAATTATAATAAATAAATATTATATATATATAATAAATATATATATATATATAATCTGTATTGTGTCAGACATTTTTGCTTGCTGTTTGTTGATGTCTCCCAGATAAGGTGACTCTTGTTTGCATATGATATGTGGTACATGATGCCTAAAATGGTTTAACATATGTTTCTCTCTTCTAGTACGAGGTAAAAGCCCCTGTTCCCTCAATGTGCTTTAGAAATATCTGCAAGCAAATGGCTAAAATGCACGAAGCTATTTATGATCTACTGCCTGAGGAACAAACACAAGTAGGTACCTCCTTAAGTATAAAAAAAAAAAATTTCACTATTAAAGGGGTATTCCAGGCAAAACTTTTTTTAGATATATCAACTGGCTCCGGAAAGTTAAACAGATTTGTAAATTACTTCTATTAAAAAATCTTAATCCTTCCAATAGTTATTAGCTGCTGAAGTTTTCAGTCTAACTGCTCAAGGATGATGTCACGTCCCGGGAGGTGTGCATGATGGGAGAATATCCCCATAGGAACTGCACAGCTCCCGGGACGTGAGTCATCAGAGAGCAGTTAGACAGAAAACAACAACTCAACTTCAGAAGCTAATAACTATTGGAAGGATTACGATTTTTTAATAGAAGTAATTTACAAATCTGTTTAACTTTCCGGAGCCAGTTGATATATAAAAAAAAATTTTGGCCTGGGATACCCCTTTAAGAATAGCACTCAGATAGATGGTTGTCCGTATAAAGGACGGATGGCTGTAGTCCACCAGAGTGCAGTTCTTCATTCAGGCTCTAATAAGACATATATATATATATATATATATATATATATATATATATATATATAAACAAGGATTATCTTCATAAGACAACTCCTATAATATGAGCAACAGCTCCAGTTTTCCACTGCAGTTATTTTGTAAACCATTAAAAAAAATCTTTTATATAACCATATAATGTCATCTAATTTTTATACAAGTTAGGTGAAAATATCCACAATTTTTTTTCCTATGTTCAGCAATGTCACAGCCCCACATTAGGGCTATTTTTTATATTTTCTCAACATTTTATAGTTCACACGTAGTTTTTTGGTCTATGTTTTGGCTAGTCGTTTTAACTAAACCCAGGAGTGATTCCAAAACACAGAAAAAGTTCAAATCTTTATAGTTTTTTTTTTGCAGTTTCCTATGTACCAGTTCCACTCCTGGTTTGGGCTGAAAATACGAACCAAAATACTGTGTAATTCCAGCATTAAAGGGGTTATCCAGCAATAAAAAATAAAATAAAAAACATAATTTTTTTTTTCAAAAAACAGCACCACACCTGTCTGTGGGTTGTATGTGGTATTACAACTTGGCTCCTTTCACTTCAATGGATCTGAGCTTTAACATGACACTCAACCAGCACATGAATAAGGGACAATTTTTTAATTTTTTATTTTTTTTGTTGTTGTTAAGAAATCCGCTATTTTTCTATTGCTGAATAACCCCCTTTTAATCCATCTTGGGTCTTCTGCACCATTAGTTCTTATGCACCAGTGTGCTGCACCTTTATACCTGCAACATGTTATACAAGCATATTTATTCTAAATCAGTAAGCATGTTCTAAATAGGAAAAATAGGTGGTAAGTCAAGATGTTCTTACACATCCCAATGTTCTTCTCAGCTCATTCAGTTTTGCAGCTGTCTTTATAGAGTTCTGATATTATTTTGTTGCTTTAATGCAGAGTCTGTTCCTCCGAATAAACACAAGCTGCAGACGTCACCTAAAAAATCAGCTGTGTCACCTGAATGTCATAAATGACGGAGGTCCCCAGCATGGGTGAGTATCCCCCTCTGTGCAGTCCAACAAATGTGCATTAAATGTATATACTGTATACAGAGAGAAATATATGATAATACAGGTGTGAAGTATTTGTCTTTCGGAAAAGTGGTTTTCTGACAATGAAACCTATATTCTGATTTAATAAATTAATATATATTGGTAAATAAAGTTATTTTACTGCTTATCTGTGGTCTTTCATGCTTATCTTCTGCTTCTGATGCAAATGGCCTGCTCTGTTGTCTTCATTACCCCAACTTCCTGTGTAGTGTACATCCTGTAACCAACTTCCTACTGGCCCACTACCCCTGCACCCGCAAGACCCTCCCTTATAGTGGGAGGAATATAGAGTTGGCTGAAATCCCAGCTAGAGTGTACAGCAGGAACAGAAAGTCTATTACAGGAAGATGGGCTAATAAAGACAACAAGCAGACAGTTTGCATCAGAAATGCTACTATAAGAAATGTTACCTTATTGTCAGATAACTCCAGTTGTAATGATACTTTATATAGTTTATATATACTTTATAATCTGGTGAGTGGACTATGTGCCACATTTTACAGCTGACACGAATTGCTTTCTGTTTACAGAATGGTAGCAGCAGATATTGCCTTTTACACTGGAAATGTCCAAGCTCTAAAGAGTCTTAAGGATTTGGACCTAAATATGGGTGAAATTTGGGAGCAGAAAAGGTGATATCTAACCAAAGGAGAGAAAAAAAAAAGACCTTGATCTTTCAAGTATGTGTACGATTGGAAGTGTTATACACAAGACCTTAATGTAAATTCCAAAGTGCAAGTCAGGGGCTGCAAGATGGTGGTTTCCGGTAACTGGATCCGGCCTGGCTGTCAGGGACGACCCGTAACTATTCCTCTCAATGAACAACTGATGAACGATTTACAGGGGAAAAAAAAAAACCTCTTTATTTTTCATTAAAAACAACCTCAGGTTTTTGTTTATTTTTTGGACCAAATCCAAACAAGTGCATGGCTGCAACACAGCTCCCCTTATGTCAGATCGCCTGTATTAATAAGTAACAGGATCCCCCTTTCTGCAAAAGACTTTCAAAGGCTTCTCTTGTAATGTATAACAATGGTACAGATTCCCTGAACACTACGTATTGACAGAACCGTCACTGTAATTTGTGATTTCTCTATTTAAGACAACGCTGGTTGTGTATATACAAAAGCTGGGCATTTTAGCAGTGAAGAAATCGGAAGGAAAAAGCTTTAATGGTGGTTGGCGGCCGAGCAACTGCGGGAGTAAGTGAAGGTCCTTTGTTCACCTGCTTTATTGTCTGTCCTCAAACTGGATACTGGGTTTTCTATTTCAAAGGCCCTGTTACTTGCCCTCTAAGCACAATGGAGTAATTGATCCTTGATGCACAGGGCAGGCTTCTCTGTGCCAGACTCTTCATGCTCAAGTAATATGTGGCTCTCCAGGGTGATGGCGGGAGGGCGATCGCTCAGGAGCTGAGGGGCCACAGGTTGCCACATCTCCTCTGTGTCTTGCACTGCTCCGGTAGAATAACTCCATAGTAATGGTGCTTTGATTAGCTGGTATCCTTCAGATAGCTTGGGGACAATGCTATTAAATTGCTGGTATTTTCAATCAGTATTTTTGTACAATATATATATATATATATATATTTTTTTTTTTTGTTTGTTTTAAATTAAGGTATTTTTGCTCTTCCCTTACTCGGTGAGGGCGAAAGTATTTATTTTGCAGTATCTGCTATTGATGTGGATATTTTCTGATTGCATTTTTAAGTAAATTTCAATCAATTAAGAATGATGTTTGTCATTTGTGTGTGTTAAGACAGACAGAAGCGTAGACATCTATCTATTTATCTGTCTATCTTTTTATCTATCCGCGCACACTTACATACATACATATCATGAGTACCGTATATACTCGAGTATAAGCCGAGTTTTTCAGCACGATTTTTCGTGCTGAAAACGCCCCCCTCGGCTTCTACTCAAGTGAGCTCTCCACCTGTCAATCCCTTCTCAGTGGTCTTCAACCTGCGGACCTCCAGATGTTGCAAAACTACAACTCCCAGCATGTCCGGACAGCCGATGGCTGTCCGGGCATGCTGGGAGTTGTAGTTTTGAAACATCTGGAGGTCCGCTGGGTTAAGACCACTGCGGCCTTCGTCATCATCAAGACCCCCCTTTAGTTTTCTACTCTCCTCCCCTCGGTGGGAAGGAAGAGTGAGCTGGTCCGGGCCATCTGTGCTGCAGGGACCGTCCGGTGGGGAGGTTTAGTTGTTCTGGGCTGTCCATCTTCACCTGGAGGCCCTCTTCTCCGCTCCGGGCCGGCCCCGGACTAGTGACGTTATCTTGACGATGACACACAGGGACGTCCATCCCTGCGCATCAACGTCCCTGTGCGTCGTCGTCAAGGCGGCATCACTAGTTCGGGGCCGGCCCGGAGCAGAGAACAGGGCCTCCCGGTGAAGATGGACAGCCCGGAACGACTAACCTTCCCCACCGGACGGTCCCTGCAGCATAGATGGCCCGGACCAGCTCACCCTTCCTTCCCACCGAGGGGAGGTGAGTAAAAAACTAAAGGGGGGTCTGGATGATGACAAAGGCCGCAGTGGTCTTCAACCTGTGGACCTCCAGATGTTTCAAAACTACAACTCCCAGCATGGACGGACAGCTGATGGCTGTCCGGGCATGCTGGGAGTTGTAGTGTTGCCACATCTGGAGGTCCGCAGGTTGAAGACCACTGATGAAGGGATTGACAGGAGGTGATGATGAAGGGGGGGGGGGGGGTGATGACGGGGTTGATGACGGAGGGGGTGATGATGACGGGGGTGTTAATGATGGGGGTCTGGATGATGACAGGGGGGATGATGTATTTCCCACCCTAGGCTTATCGTCGAGTCAATAACTTTTCCTGGGTTTTTGAGGTGAAATTAGGGGCTTCGGCTTATATTCAGGTCGGCTTATACTCAAGTATATACGGTATATTCAAAGGTAATATTGCACATACAAAAATACTATTAAAAAAAATAATCCTAATATCTTGTCGCTTGCAGTTTGGCTTCTACCAGTAATTAGCTGACACTTTGTAGAGTTCACTTCTCAGCTGTGTCCTCACCATTATAACAGGCAGGATTTCAATCAACTGTAACACCTACATACAGATGACAGTGGATCCACCATTAACATTAGGTGATGGTAACTGCTCCTCCCTCCCGCTCCCTGCACAATGACTTCAAAGGCCACAGAGCAGGCCTATAATACCATAGAAGTCAATAAATCAAGTCAAACTACAGGTTCCTATGGTCCATGTGGCTGCTCTAAGTCATATCTATAAATGCTGTTACAAGCAGCTCAGGCAAGATGGCTGCCCCCATAACCATGTATAGAAAATAGATGCTACATATAGAAAATAAAATCTATGAAAAGGACATACATCTGGTTTTAACTGGTTAATAAAATATTGCTGATACTTTCACTTTAAAGGGTACCTCTCATTTCAGCCAAGCAGCAGGATCCCAGGGCAAAACCTTGTGTTAAACATTGGGGGGAGATAAATAAAAACTACCAAATGGTCTATTCCATCCTATAGATACACATTAAGAAAATCAGTAGCACTTCACTCCAATTATAATTTCACAGCCCATACGGCTCAGCACTATAGTAATACGAAACAGCACTGAAACCAATTCAGAATGGATATGATCCACTTGATTCAATTAAACCAAAGTTTCAATTTCAAATTGTACATTTTGGGCATCACAATCTTTATCAACCTGGTTATCGGTAGATCTATCAAAAAAGTCAGCTGTGCCGAGCAGCCGTCATCATGAATCACATGGACTATTGAATCTTGAAGTCACCACAGGAGTAAGGGCATGTCTATCTGTAACACACAAAGATCCAGACTGGTGCACACAACAGTCTATAAATGTATTGTTTCACATTTGTTTATTGGTCCGCTGCATCCAAAGGTACAGACACAGCGACCACACCCCTTCCCATAGACTTGCATTAGGGGGCGTGGCGTGACGTCACAATGGGCATGGCTGTGACGTTACGAGCCTCGCAGGCCGCACCCATCGTTCAGAACAAAATCTTTCGGACGCAGGGGCAGTGGAGTACACCTTTCAATGGGCACTGTCACTTAAAAAAAAACACTTTTAACATGGTGTAGAGAAATGTCAAAGATTGTCTCAGTCAGCAGTGCTTCTCTCCCTCATAGTTACATAGTTAGTATGGTTGAAAAAAGACATACGTCCATCAAGTCCAACCAGGGAATTGAAGTGAAGGGTGTAAGGGGATAAGGGGAAGGGATGTAGTTTTATAATTCTGCATAAGCATTAATGTTATTTTGTTCCAGGAATGTATCTAACCCTGTTTTAAAGCTGTTAATTGTTCCTGCTGTGACCAGTTCCTGAGGTAGACCGTTCCATAAATTCACAGTCCTCACGGTAAAGAAGGTGTTACGCCCCTTTTCTTCTCCAGACGGAGGGAGTGCCCCCTCGTCCTTTGGGGGGGGGTTTAACCTGGAACAGTTTTTCTCCATATTTTTTGTATGGGCCATTTATATACTTATATACGTTTATCATATCCCCCCTTAAACGTCTCTTCTCAAGACTAAACAATTGTAACTCCTTTAATCGCTCCTCATAGCTAAGATGTTCCATGCCCCATATTAGTTTAGTCGCGCGTCTCTGCACCCTTTCCAACTCCGCAGTGTCCCTTTTATGAACAGGCGACCAAAACTGAACAGCATTTTCCAGGTGAGGCCGTACCAATGATTTATAAAGGGGGAGTATTATGTCCCTGTCCCTCGAGTCCATGCCTCTTTTTATACATGACAATATCCTGCCGGCTTTGGATGCAGCAGCCTGACATTGCATGCTATTCTGTAGTCTGTGATCTACAAGTACACCCAGATCCTTCTCTACCAGTGACTCTGCCAGTTTAATCCCCCCTAAGACATACGATGCATGCAGGTTATTAGTACCCAGATGCATAACTTTACATTTATCCACATTGAACCTCATTTGCCAAGTGGATGCCCAGACACTTAGTCTATCCAAGTCATCTTGTAACTTATACACATCCTCTATAGACTGTACCGTGCTACAAAGCTTGGTGTCATCTGCAAAGATAGAAACAGAGCTGTTAATACCATCCTCTATATCATTGATAAATAAATTAAACAACAGCGGGCCCAGTACTGAACCTTGGGGTACACCACTAATAACCGGGGACCAATCAGAGTACGAATCATTGACCACCACTCTCTGGGTACAATCCATGAGCCAGTGTTCAATCCAGTTACAAACTAAAGTTTCCAAGCCCAAGGACCTTAACTTACCTGTCCGACGTCTGTGAGGGACAGTATCAAATGCTTTGGCAAAATCCAGGAACACTATATCCACAGCCATTCCCTCTGTCAAGGCTTCTACTCACCTCTTTATAAAAGCAAATAAGATTGGTTTGACAACTTCTATCCTTAGTAAACCCATGCTGGCTATCACTTATAATACAATTATCCCCTATGTATTCCTGTATGTAATCCCGTATAAGTCCTTCAAACAATTTACCCACAATGCACGTTAGACTTACCGGTCTATAATTGCCTGGCGAAGACCTAGAGCCCTTCTTGAAGATTGGTACCACATTCGCCTTGTGCCAGTCCCTTGGCACAATACCAGACACCAGAGAATCTCTAAATATCATAGTTCTGATGATGATTGGGAGTCTGAACACCCAGACCCCGACCAATCAAAATTGTTGACAGGACTCTAAGACACACCACTAGTGGAAGCTTGCTGCATAGTGCTTATACATCCAATTCAATAACAATGCAATAAACTATGCAGTAAGCTTCCGCTAAGGGTAAAGGTAACCAGCATGATATCATGCCAGGGCATGGTTTACCTATACACCACCCGGGGCAGACCAGGCACGGGGCAAATAATCACTCCAAGGCAAGGTTACGGATAACTGGCTTTACTGAGGTTGGAAAGATGGTACAATCCGTTACAGTTCAGATTAGTACGAAGGAATTGCAGGGTGAACTTTGGGAAGCTTATCGGCTTGCTGGGACTTGAAGTTGATTGTGCTGTATATGACTGACTTGACTTGCAAGCAGTCCACGCTAGACTTTAGTGACTTAGACTTGACTACTTGTCTTGAGTTAATCCACGGACTGCACTGCTTACCACAAGGCTTTGACTTTCACCTCGGTAGTGGGGTTAACTGGTAGTTGATGCGTTGTTGCTGGACTAGGCCTCAGGCCTCCTTCAGATCACCTCACAGACAGACGTCACTCCTCACCAAACTGTACCTCAGCACAAGACTGCAGAACTGAACTCTGACCTCACTATATATATATATGGGAGCAATTTAGAGAGATCCCATTGGCCGGATAAGTCATCTGGTTCACCTTTGCATACTCCCCTAACAACAAGGTTCATAGCAACAGGATTCCTAAAGTAACAGTATCAGAAAAATAAAGCTCTTATTGTTAAAAGGCAGTGTTAAAAATGTTTCTTGGACCCTGAATTTACACTATAATAAAGGTAAATAATTACTTAAAGTTTACTTTCAGTTTAAAACTGTACAGTATGTATGTACAACAACAAAAATTACAAAAAACACCTTTCTGGTCACCTTACCCTTACTCATGGCTTACCAATTTAAAACACTCTATAATACTATAACACTATGGAAGTGACCTAACCCAGGGTGTGGTTTGGATGCTGACAACACAAAAAAATGTTAACCCCTGCATGTAAATCAGTAAAAACTTTATAATTTCATTAAGATTTATCAAGGGATTTTTTTTCTTGTTTTTTTTCTTTTTTTTTTTTCTTGCTTACAAAAGTCGCACAAAAAGTTGCACGTGGGCCTACGCAATTTTTTTGTGCGACTTTTGTGGTTAAGCATTAAGTACCAATCAGCCCTACCTAAACAATTTTTCATTTTCACTTTGCAGTGGTCGGGAATCTATCAAGTGCGAATGTTGCATTTAAGCAATAAAGTCGTAAACCCCCTTCAAAAAGACCTGGCTTACAAAACTTGCTTTTGACAGCATTTTTTAAAAGTCGCACAAAAGTTTTGCGGAGCTCCACTCCTCGGCCACCTGCCCACATCTACATCCTGCCCGTTAGCTGGTGCAACTACAACTCCCAGGATGTCCTCACTGTAAGGGTATGCTGGGAGTTGTACTCCTTCAAAAGATAGCGGACGGGTGGTAGATGCGGGCAGGTGGCCAGAGAGCAGAGCCGGCTCACTAAAAGAAATATGAAGGTACAGCATTGTAATTTCATATTTCTCACCTGGAGCCCTGATCACGTCTCCCAACGGGAAATATGAAATTACAGTGCTGTACTTTCACATTCCTGTGAGCCAACCGGCTCCACTCCCCACCTGCCACCCACATCTACCAACTGCCAGGTAGGTGTTGCAAGACTACAACTCCCAGCATGCCCTTATAGTAGGACATTCTGGGAGTTTTAGTTGCAACAGCCACCTCCAGCTGTTGCTAAGCTACAACTCCCATGAGGGGAGTTGTAGTTTAGGAACAGCAAGACTCCAGCTGGTGCTTAACTGGTGGCTCGCTGTTGTTAAATTACAACTCGTATAATTTCGCTGTCTGGAAATGATGTGGGGTTTAGTTTAGTAACAGCTTTAGGCTCCCAGTTTGGGAAACCCTACTTTATGGGCATTCTCCCCAGGGGAGAGTGCCATAAATGTGCTAACCCTTTTTTTTGGTTTATTTTAATTTTTTTTTTTTTTTTCATTTAAGATCTGTGTATGCAGAGGACTACTTCGGATTCGGTGGACTATGACGATGATGCACGTTTTATTTTGTTGCTTACTGTCAATAAAAGGGTTAACAAGGTCTTGTGAGGGAGTGTTTTTTGCGTTAAAAGTTTTTAAAATGTGTTTTTTTTTATTTACTTTACAGGCTTAGTAGTGGAAGCTGTCTTATAGACTTGAGTCCATTACTAAGCCGGGCTTAGCGTTAGCCCCAATTACAGCTAGCGCTAACTCCCAATTATTACCCCAGTACCCACCGCCACAGGGTTGCTGGGAAGAGCAGGTACCAACAGGCCCGGAGCATCAAAAATGGCTCTCCTGGACCTAGGCGGTAACAGGTTGGTGTTATTTAGGATGGCCAGTAACAATGGTCCTAGCCCACCCTGGTAACGTCAGGCTGTTGCTGCTTGGTTGATATCTGGCTGGGAATGAAAATAAGATAAGATATGATAGGGCCAGGGACTATTGATAGGATTCAGATTATTGGGCAGACTAGATGGGCCAAATGGTTCTTATCTGCCGACACATTCTATGTTTCTAAAATACGGGAAACCCTATGCGTTATTTTTAAATTTTTTCATAAATAATTCAATAATAAAAAAGGGTGGGGTTCCCCCTCCCCTGGGGTGGGGTTCTCGGCCAGATACCAACCAAACAGCAACAGCCTAACGTTACTGGGGTGGGCGATGACCATTTTTACTGGCCCTCCTCAGTCTAAATAACACCAGCCTGTTACTGTTAATACTGGCTCGTCCTGGCAACCCTGTGGCGGTGGTTACCGGGGTAATAATTGGGGGTTAGCGCTAGCTGTTGATACTAACACTAAGCCCCGGCTTAGTAATGGACTCAATCTATAAGACAGCTTCCACTACTAAGCCTATAACATAAATAAAAAAACATATTTAAAAACTTAAAAAAAAAAAAAAACACTCCCCCCACAAGCCCTCGTTAACCATTTTATTAATATTAAACCAAAAAAATACTGATCACCGTAGTCCACCAAATCCGAAGTAGTCCTCTGCATACACTGATCTGAAATGAGAATAAAAAAACACAAAAAAATGGGTTAGTACATTTAGGGGGAAAAAAAAGTGGTAAAAAAAAATGTAATACACACACACACATATATATATATATATATATATATATATATATATATATATATATAATCACAAATTTTTTGTACAGCTGTGACTTGAGGTTGGGTTACAAAGTGGTGTTCTGAAGGCATTTATTGTTTTTTGCTTATGTGTTCTAAAAAAAAATGGTATTCAAGTGAATTCTTGTTTTTGCTTATGTGAGCCAAATTTATCAACCCCCTGTGATAGTATGATAAATATGTCACACATAAGCAAAACCAAAGAAAAAAATGACTTCAGAACTCCAAAGCAATAATGATAAATGTCCCTCACTGTCCATGTCCACTTACGGGTATACTTACTCTGTGTCCCATTCTTCAGTAAGTTCTAAATAGAAATTTTCTTTTCTCTCTCTCCTCCTCTGGTATAAGAGTGGGGGTGTTACTGTAATTGCTGTTTTCACTTTTAAATTGAAAAATTTATAAAATATAGAATAATAAAAAGAAAAACATAAGATCAGTCCTTCTGTTTCAATCTCATGAAGCTGTTGTATTAATGGTAAAAGCCTTTCTACCTCTCTAAGTAGAAGCCTCCTCCCTCTACCTCCATCCCTTAAACACAATTATCTGTCCCAAATGGTGCAGGGCCTGACCAGAGGGGGCGCCCTACTAGACTTAATATTAAGCAACAGACCTGACAGAGTAACTAACTGCTTGGACACATACTAGTCCTGCTGTGTCCATGCGTCATGGACCCACTTCCTTGATTCACAGCTGTGAGCGCAGGGCTCACAGCTGGAGGAAAATCCTTCCACTGTCAGCTTGTGTCCCGCTACTGTCAGTGAGGACATGCTGGGAGTTGTTGTTTTGCTAATGCTAGGGGAGATGTGAGCAGACAGCATACTGAGGGAGGGGGCGGAGACCTGGGAATAAAAGGGTCAGAAATAAAAGAAAACCAATATGGATGAATAAGAACGTTAAGGGAGCAATAAATGACAAAAATAAAACAGAACGGCAGTGAAGAAGCATTAAAAAGCTATAGAGAAAAATGTAGAATATGTAAAAAACAGATAAAAGCCGCAAAAAAAGAGACAGAAAAACTCATGGCCCAAGAGAGTAAAACTAACCCCAAAATATTCTTTAGCTATATAAATAGCAAAAAGGTCAAAAGTGAAAGTGTAGGCCCTTTAAAAAATGATGAGGAAGACATACACGGGGATCAGGAAAAAGCAAATATATTAAACAAATTCTTCTCCACTGTATTCACCGAGGAAAATGAAATGCCAGGTGAAATACAGCGAGATAAGGAAAACTCCCCAGTACAGGTCACCTGTCTAACCCAGGAAGAAGTACAGTGCCGCCTACAAAAATCAAAATAGACAAATCACCAGGTCCAGATGGCATTCACCCCCGTATTCTAAAGGAATTAAGTTTTGTAAGACCCCTATTTTTTAAAGGGGTTCGCCACTGCCTTAACCTACTTTTGGCAGCTAGTTAGTTCTGTGGCTATATGTTGTTATGGCTTTTTTTCATGTTGCTAACTGTTCTGTATGTGGTGTTTTACTTACCTTTTTTCCAGACCCGGAAGCTGGTTTCTTCATTTGCTTCCTGCCTTGCCTCGACCACTTTGTTTCTTTTCTTCCGCCGCCATCTTGCCATCGGGACGTCACCGTGGAGGGTGGTGTGTACGGGCCCGCCTCCCGTGCGACAGAATCCTCAGTCGTCATCAGCGCGCACCCTCCTTACTTTCAGCTTCTTCTAAGCTGAATGCGGATTGGGCTGCTTTCGGCGAATCGGATGCCGTGATGGGCGCATGCGCAGTTGGTCCTCGCTCCGGAGGATCATCTGTGCATGTGCCATAGTAATGTCAGCATCGGGCCTGACGCGCTGGGGGTTTGTTAACCCTAACGTGGCCAGAGCTGAGTTCCGGAGCGCTGGACAGCTCCTGAAGGTTTGCTATGGCAGCGTTTTCCAACCAGGGTGCCTCCAGCTGTTGCAAAACTACAACTCCCAGCATGCCCAGACACCCGAAGGCTGTCTGGGCTTGCTGGGAGTTGTAGTTTCGCAAAAGTAGGTTGAGGCAGTGGAGAACCCCTTTAATATTCAGGGACTCTATAGTGACAGGGACTGTTCCCCAGGACTGGCGCATGACAATGTGGTGCCAATATTTCAAAAGGTGACCCCGGGAATTATAGACCTGTTAGTTTAACCTCTGCTGTATGTAAATTGTTTGAGGGTTTACTAAGAGATGCTATTTTGGAATATCTTGATAAAAATAAATATACAACCCCATATCAGCACGGCTTTATAAGGGATTGGTCCTGTCAAACTAACCTGATCAGCTTTTATGCGGAGATGAGCTCCAGACTGGACCAGGGGAAATCTCTGGATGTTGTATATCTGGAGTTTTCCAAAGCATTTGATACGGTGCCACATAAAAGGTTGGTACATATAATGAGAAGGATTGGGCTGGGGGAGAATGTGTGTAAGTGGGTAAGTAACTGGCTCAGTGATAGGAAACAGGGTGGTTATTAATGGTACTTATTCTGATTGGGTGACTGTTACTAGTGGGGTACCACAGGGGTCAGTCTTGGATCCTGTTCTGTTTACTATATTTATTAATGACCTTGTAGAGGGGTTGAATAGTAAAGTATTAATCTTTGCAGATGTTACTAAACTCTGTAAAGTGGTAAACACTATAGAGGACAGTGCACTGTTACAGATGGATCTGGATAGGTTGGAGGTTTGGGCTGAGAAGTGGCAGATGAGGTTCAACACTGATAAATGTAAGGTAATGCACATGGGGAAGAAAAATCCGGCCTGGGATTAAGTATTAAATGGGCAAACACTTGGGACAACTGATGGGGAAAAGGACTTAGGAGTCTTAGTTAACAGTTAATATAGCTGTAGTAACCAGTGTCGGGCAGCTGCTGGCAAGGCAAATAAAATCATGGGGTGCATCAATAGGGGCATAGATGCCCACGACAAGGAAATAATTCTACCGCTGTACAAATCACTAGTCAGACCACACATAGAATACTGTGTACAAGAAAGATATAGTGGAGCTGGAGAGGGTTCAAAGATGGGCAACAGGGTAATACGGGGAATGGGAGGACTACAGTACCCAGAAAGATTATCAGAATTAGGGTTATTTAGTTTAGAAAAAAGAAGGCTTAGGGGAGACCTAATAACTATGTATAAATATATCAGAGGGCAGTACAGAGATCTCTTCCAAGATCTATTATACCCAGGACTGTATCTATAACAAGGGGGCATCCTCTACGTCTAGAGGAAAGAAGGTTTCCACACCAGCACAGATGGGGGGTTCTTTACTGTAAGAGCAGTGAGACTGTGGAATTCTCTCCCGGATGAGGTGGTCATGGGGAACTCTGTAAAAGAGTTCAAAAAGGGCCTGGATACATTTTTGGAGAGTAATAACCTTGCTGGTTATGTATACTAGATTTAAAGGACAGAAGGTTGATCCAGGGATTTATTCTGACTGCCATATTTGGAGTCGGGAAGGAATTTTTACCTCTAGTATGAGGGTTTTTTGCCTTCCTCTGGATCAACTCAGTAGGGACTCAGAGTTATAGGTTGAACTTGATGGACTCTGGTCTTTTTTCAACCTTATGAACCATGTTACTAAAGCAGCAGTGCTTTCAAAACACTGCCTTAAAGGTTTCTTCACCTTTTTGATTGCTCATGCGCGCAGTGACTGGATTGACCCCCTCTATGTTCTGATCACAGGTGAAGGGATTAAGGAGATTTAAGGAGAGAATCGCGTGCTGTGGGTTTTCTATATAGTCTGGCATAGATTTTGACTGTGCCCTCATCCTCTGTATACTAATAATATGTCAAGGAATTCAATTTAGCTTCCACCATGATTAAATGTGAACCTAAGATTAAAATAGTTCTGGTTCAAGTAATTCACAAATTGTGGAACTTGCAATTCTGTCCTTCCCCAAATGGGAATATCGTAAAGCACCCATAACACATGACAACCCCAGAACTGATTGGCTAATTGTGAGCAATTGCTTAGCCGGGGGACGGACACCCCCCCCCCCCCCTATTATGGACACAAGTCTACCCCTGATCTTGGGTCTGGAGACCTGTACTGAGACCATCATAAGAGACTGACCTCCCGTCCACACGTTACAGCATGTCGTTAAGACAAGAAATCACATGACTCGACTGCAGTAATGCAATGCATGGATGCAGCTGAGCTGGGATGAACCTAGTAACACTCCAGGAATACTGGTGGGGACAGTGTTATATAATAATAATGTTATCCTGTCTGCATCTTTTAATCAATTGACCTTAGAGTCTTCTATCAGACCTCACTGTGGCGGTCACCGACAATTCAGTTTGGGGAGGTCCAGTCTTGGTTAGGAATTAATCTAGAAACCGTTGTGGAACATGGCTCTCTGTTTTTTCTGACCTGTTTTTATTTTCTTATTTTTACATAATTATGAAGGGCAGACTTTTTTTTTTTGCTGAGCTGTTGTAACAGAGCATGCCCACAACACTCTCCTACACACATCACAGTGCATAGTGGGCATGATCTGTGATATGTGTAGGAAAGTTTTGTGGGAATGCTCTGATGTGTGTAGGAGAGTGTTGTGGGCATGCTCTGTGATGTGTATAGGAGAGTGTTGTGGGCATGCTCTGTGGTGTGTATAGGAGAGTGTTGTGGGTATGCACTGCGATGTGTGTAGGAAAGTGTTGTAGGCATGCTCTGATGTGTGCAGGAGAGTTGTGGGCATGCTCTGTGATGTGTGTAGGAGAGTGTTGTGGGCATTCTCGGTGATGTGTGTAGAAGTCACTGTACAGGGAGGCAGCAGAGGTGACCTATCCCTGTCACCTACCATAGGATAATATGGCAGCTTGCCTCACCAACCAGGATTGTGACTTTGGGGGGGCCCAAATTTTGCATATAGTTGTTGGTCACAGACATGAAATCGGTATCAGACTTTTATGGCATATTTTATGGAAATATCATACCTTTCTAAGATTGTATAACCCTATATAACTATATAAATGGCACCAAAAAAAAGTTCTTCCTTCTGAATTCCCACTGAGTTATCTGCAGATTCTTCTCAGACGTCTTAGATACAGAATTAGAAGTTTAGTGGGTGTTGCTGAGGACAATGAAGCAGAGCGCTCATTCATTCTTCATATTAGTGGTATTTTCTCAAGTCATTAAAGCTACTAATGCTTTAATGGATTTCACTTTCATATACTAATTTAATTACTTCAAAATGTAACTTTTTCTAATTGATTTCTAGTCGTTGAATTTGAACAATGTCATTATTACATTACAGCTGTATAATTATACTTGATCTTGAGTCTAGGACGATTTGACATGCATATGTATTAAGGCTGCACAATTTATTGCAAAAACAATCAAACTGCAATATCAGCCATTCACTGGTACGTGACTGCAAAATCCTGCCATTATTACCTTGCATTTGAATTTCACGGCCGAGTGCCAGACCCGACCCCTGTGTGTATGTAATATGGTGCCGGGGTGTGCGGGAAACCTAAAAAAAAAAAAAACCTCATACTTAACTAGCCCCTGTACCTGGTAGGTCTTCCGCAGAGCCTGCTTTCCTCTATGCAGTCCTGGTATTTTCTCTGTGCTTCTTTCTTCAGAGACAAGCAGCTTGCTGTAGCACCTGGCCACAGTGATGTCCTGTCTCGGACAGGGACTGAGTGGGAAGGTCCTGCAACCAGCTTCATATCTCTGAAGAAAGCACAGAGAAGATCTACTGCAGACCTACGGTGGACCAAAGGGTTTTCTAAGTTTCCCATAATGCTCCAGCACCATATTAAAGGGATTATCCACCATAAGGTGATTTTAGTACTTACCTGCCAGACAGTAATGGACATGCTTATGAAGGATGTAGCTTTCTTTTTGTGAAATAGCAATTTCCTGTTGGAGATCCCTCCCTCCAACTACAAGTCCCAGGATCCCTTGTTTGTAAGTGTGAGTGAGGTCACTTTTCTCCCTCCCACATGTCACCCCACCCCACAGCTGAGCTCCCTTTCAGCTGTGCTTAAAACTACAATACCCTGCAGCCCTGTGGAGAATGGTCTCCTTCTCACCCACTGGTTGCTCCACCAGTTGAAGCAGACAGGCTCCCTTTCAACACCTGATAATATCTCGGGCCGCACTGCAACCTGGGAAAGGCCTGAAACAACACTCATTTTGTATGCTGCTAAAAATAAATGTTGGGGCAAAGATCACATAAGAATTGCAGGCCACCATCAAACACAGGTAGAGACACTATATTATCAACTACTTTAACTGTACAGGCACAGTGTGGTGGAGATCTCCCATATGAGCCAAGATATCTCCCATATATATATATACACACACAATAAAAATCGAAATTTTCTTTATAAATAATGCATCAGATTTTATTGGCTGTTCCATTCAATTTTACTTTCACTCAGGGAAATTGGTAGAGACCACTGATGTTTCCCACATTCCCTATGATGGGATTATGAGATTTAAAAAAAATATCTGTTCCTTTGTGTTTTTAAAAAAAGGTTTCTTACTAGTAGTGCGGTTATTACCATTTAAATAAATTGGGCTAAGCTGTGATGCAATATGCAACCTTTATGCAAGAGTTTGTGGGTAGGGAAGTCAGACCCTTTCTCATTGCAGACAACCCCTTCAAAGGGGTATTCCGGCCAAAGACATCTTATCCCCTATCCAAAGGATAGGGAATAAGATGTCTGATCGCAGGTGGGCCCGCTGCTGAGACCCCCCGCGATCTCCGTGCAGCACCCTCATTCAATGCCGGGCTGCTACTCCAGTCTCGGAAGCCTTACGCCCCCTCGTATATAGAAATGAATGGAGGGGGCGTGGTGTGACTTCACGTCTTCAGTCCCCGAAATACAGAGGTTTCAGAGAATGGAGTAGCAGCCCGGCATAGAATGCGGGTGCTACACAGAGATCGCGGGGGGGATAGGGGATTCAATGTCTGTGGCCGGAATACCCCTTTAATACTATTATACTAAGATACAGTCAGGCCCATAAATATTGGGACATCGATACAATTCTAACATTTTTGGCTCTATACACCACCACAATGGATTAAAAAAAAAAAAAAACAAGATGTGCTTTAACTGCAGATTGTCCGCTTTAATTTGAGGGTATTTACATCCATATCAGGTGAACGATGTAGGAATTACAACAGTTTGCATATGTGCCTCCCGCTTGTTAAGGGACCAAAAGTAATGGGACAGAATAATAATCATAAAACAAACTTTCAATTTTTAATACTTGGTTGCAAATCCTTTGCAGTCAATTACAAATTGAAGTCTGGAACGCATAAACATCACCAGACGCTGGGTTTCATCCCTGATGATGCTCTGCCAGGCCTCTACTGCAACTGTCTTCAGTTCCTGCTTGTTCTTGGGGCATTTTCCCTTCAGTTTTGTCTTCAGCTAGTGAAATGCATGCGCAATCGGATTCAGGTCAGGTGACTGACTTGGCCATTGCATAACATTCCACTTCTTTCCCTTAACCTCTTAACCCCTTAAGGACACATGACGTTCTCATACGTCTCCATTTCCGAGTCCTTAAGGACACATGACGTATGAGAACGTCATGTGTTTTACCGGCCCCCCGCAACCATCTGGAGCGGAGCCGGTGTCCGATGCCTGCTGAAATCGTTCAGCAGGCATCGGGGCATATCGCCCAGGGGGGTCATTATGACCCCCCATGTCGGCGATGGCCGCAGATCGCTGGACAATTCAGTCCAGCGATCTGCGGCGGATTCCGGGTCAATCGGGTCTCCAGTGACCCGGTGACCCGGAATTATTGGCTGATCGGGGCCGTCAGAGACGGCCCCGATCAGCCAGAGCCAGCAGGGGTGAGGTGGCACTGGTGCCACCTCACGATCGCCCTGATTCGTCGGCCGGATTACCGGCCGACCAATCAGGGCGCCTGCTGCGGGTGTCACTCCCGCAACCCGCTCCGCCCCTCTTCCAGAGGACGTGAGCGGGTGCGGGACGTGCACCCCGGGTGCTGGGGACCCCGATCCCCGGCGCCCCTGTTGGGATCGGGGCCCCAGGAGCAGCGGCGGCGGCGGAGACGACGAGGGACTGACCTGTGCGGCTGGATCGTTGGAGGTGAGTGACAGCCTCCTGCTGTTGCTTAGCAACAGCTCCCAGCATGCAAAAAGGGCATGCTGGGAGCTGTAGTTATGCAACAGCAGGAGGCAGACCACCACAACTCCCAGCATGCCCTTATGGAAAAGTGTACCTTCAGCTGTTGTGTAACTACAACTCCCAGCTTGCACAATCAGCTAAAGTGCATGCTGGGAGTTGTAGTGGTGCATCTGGTGGTTGCATAACTACAACTCCCAGCATGCCCTTTGGCTGTCGGTGACTGCTGAGAGTTTTGCAACAGCTGAAGGCACACTGAGTTAAGTAGCAAACCAGTGTGTCTCCAGCTGTTGCATAACTACAATCCCCAGCATCCCCAGCCAAAGTAGTATGCCTCCAGCTGTTGCATAACTACAACACCCAGCATGCCCTTCCGCTGTCCGTACATGCTGGGGGTTGTAGCTTTTGCAACAGCTGAAGGCACACTGGTTGCAAAACACTGAGTTTGTTACCAAACTCGGTGTTTCACAACCAGTGTGCCTCCAGCTGTTGCAAAACTACAACTCCCAGCATGCACTGATAGACCGTACATGCTGGGAGTTGTAGTTTTGCAACAGCTGGATGTCCCCCCCCCCAATGTGAACGTACAGGGTACACTCACATGGGCGGAGGATTACAGTAAGTATCCGGCTGCAAGTTTGAGGTGCGGCAAAATTTCTGCCGCAGCTCAAACTGCCAGCAAGAAACTACTGTGAACCCCCCGCCCGTGTGACTGTACCCTAAAAACATTACACTACACTAACACACAATAAAATAAAAAGTAAAAAAACACTACATATACACATACCCCTACACAGCCCCCCTCCCCAATAAAAATGAAAAACGTCTGGTACGCCACTGTTTCCAAAACGGAGCCTCCAGCGGTTGCAAAACTACAACTCCCAGCATGCACTGATAGACCGTACATGCTGGGAGTTGTAGTTTTGCAACAGCTGGATGTTCCCCCCCCCCCCCCCCCAATGTGAATGTACAGGGTACACTCACATGGGCGGAGGATTACAGTAAGTATCCGGCTGCAAGTTTGAGCTGCGTAAAATTTTCTGCCGTAGCTCAAACTGCCAGCGAGAAACTACTGTGAACCCCCGCCCGTGCGACTGTACCCTAAAAACACTACACAACACTAACACACAATAAAATAAAAAGTAAAAAACACTACATATACACATACCCCTATACAACCCCCCTCCCCAATAAAAATGAAAAACGTCTGGTACGCCACTGTTTCCAAAACGGAGCCTCCAGCTGTTGCAAAACAACTACTCCCAGTATTGCCAGATAGCCGTTGACTGTCCAGGCATGCTGGGAGTTTTACAACAGCTGGAGGCACCCTGTTTGGGAATCACTGGCGTAGAATACCCCTATGTCCACCCCTATGCAAGTCCCTAATTTAGGCCTCAAATGCGCATGGCGCTCTCACTTTGGAGCCCTGTCGTATTTCAAGGCAACAGTTTAGGGCCACATATGGGGTATCGCCGTACTCGGGAGAAATTGGGCTTCAAATTTTGGGGGGTATTTTCTGCTATTACCCTTTTAAAAAATGTAAAATTTTTGGGAAAACAAGCATTTTAGGTAAAAAAAATATATATTTTTTTACATATGCAAAAGTCGTGAAACACCTGTAGGGTATTAAGGTTCAAATTACCCCTTGTTACGTTCCCCGAGGGGTCTAGTTTCCAAAATGGTATCCCATGTGTTTTTTTTTTGCTGTCCTGGCACCATAGGGGCTTCCTAAATGCGGCATGCCCCCAGAGCAAAATTCGCTTTCAAAAAGCCAAATGTGACTCCTTCTCTTCTGAGACCTGTAGTGCGCCAGCAGAGCACTTTTCACACCCATATGGGGTGTTTTCTGAATCGGGAGAAATTGGGCTTCAAATTTTGGGGGGTATTTTCTGCTATTACCCTTTTTAAAATTGTAAAAATTTTGGGAAACCAAGCATTTTAGGTAAAAAAAATATATATTTTTTTACATATGCAAAAGTCGTGAAACACCTGTAGGGTATTAAGGTTCACATTACCCCTTGTTACGTTCCCCGAGGGGTCTAGTTTTCAAAATGGTATGCCATGTGTTTTTTTTTTGCTGTTCTGGCACCATAGGGGCTTTCTAAATGCGGCATACCCCCAGAGCAAAATTTGCTTTCAAAAAGCCAAATGTTACTCCTTCTCTTCTGAGACCTGTAGTGCGCCAGCAGAGCACTTTTCACCCCCATATGGGGTGTTTTCTGAATCGGGAGAAATTGGGCTTCAAATTTTGGGGGGTATTTTCCGCTATTAGCCTTTTTAAAAATGTAAACATTTTGGGAAAACAAGCATTTTAGGTAAAAAAAAAATTTTTTTTTTACATATGCAAAAGTCGTGAAACACCTGTAGGGCATTAAGGTTCACGTTACCCCTTGTTACGTTCCCCGAGGGGTCTAGTTTCCAAAATGGTATGCCATGTGGTTTTTTTTTGCTGTTCTGGCACCATAGGGGCTTCCTAAATGCGGCATGCCCCCCAAAAACCATTTGTCGCTCCTTCCCTTCTGAGCCCTCTACTGCGCCCGCCGAACAATTAACATAGACATATGAGGTATGTGCTTACTCGAGAGAAATTGGGTTTCAAATACAAGTAAAAATTTTCTCCTTTTTATCCCTTGCAAAAATTCAAAAATTGGGTCTACAAGAACATGCGAGTGTAAAAAATGAAGATTTTGAATTTTCTCCTTCACTTTGCTGCTATTCCTGTGAAACACCTAAAGGGTTAATACACTTACTGAATGTTTTTTTGAATACTTTAGGGGGTGTAGTTTTTATAATGGGGTCTTTTATGGGGTATTTCTAATATGAAGACCCTTCAAATCCACTTCAAAACTGAACTGGTCCCTGAAAAATAGTGAGTTTGAAAATTTTGTGAAAAATTTCAAAATTGCTACTGAACTTTGAAGCCCTCTGGTGTCTTCCAAAAGTAAAAACTCATAAATTTTATGATGCAAACATAAAGTAGACATATTGTATATGTGAACCCCCAAAAAATATATTTTGAATATCCATTTTCCTTACAAGCAGAGAGCTTCAAAGTTAGAAAAATGCAAAATTTTCATTTTTTTCATCAAATTTTGGGATTTTTCACCAAGAAAGGATGCAAGTTACCATAAAATTTTACCGCTAAGTTAAAGTAGAATATGTCACGAAAAAACAATCTCAGAATCAGAATGATAACTAAAAGTATTCCAGAGTTATTAATGTTTAAAGTGACAGTGGTCAGAATTGCAAAAAACGCTCCGGTCCTTAAGGTATAAAATGGCCTTGTCCTTAAGGGGTTAAGGACGCAGGGCGTACCTGTATGCCCTGCGCCCGGTCCGGGTGTTTAAAACGGGGTCACGCCGTGACCCCGCATCCCACCGAGTCGGTCCCGGCTGCTATTCATAACCGGAACCCTGGGCTAACCGGAACTTCTGATCGTTGTGCCGCCGGCTATTAACCCTTCAGACGTGGCGATCAAACGCTTCCCGGCAGCTCAGTCGGGCTGATCTGGACTATCGCAATAAAATCGCGATGTCCCGATCAGCTAAGACGTGAGCAGAGGTCCCCTTACCTTGCTCGGTCGCATCCGGTCGTCGTTTGATTGCTCCAAGCCTGAGCTACAGGCTTGAGCAATCGAGCCCCTATCTCGCCGATCCATGCAAAGCTATGGCTTTGCAAGGATCAGGGTAAAAGATCAGTGTGTGCAGTGTTATAGGTCCCTATGGGAGCTATAGCACTGCAAAAAAAAAAAAAAGTTAACAAAGGTCATTTAACCCCTTCCCTAATAAAAGTTTGAATCACCCCCTTTTTCTCATAAAAAAACTGTGTAAATAAAAATAAACATATGTGGTATCGCTGCATGCGTAAATGTCTGAACTATAAAAATATATCATTAATTAAACCGCACGGTCAATGGCATATGCGCAAAATAATTCAAAATTCCAAAATAGCGTATTTTTGGTCACTTTTTATATCATAAAAAAATGAATAAAAAGCAATCACAAAGTCCAATCAATGCAAAAATGGTACCAATAAAAACTTCAGAACACGGCGCAAAAAATGAGCCCTCATATCCGCCCGTACGCGGAAAAATAAAAAAGTTATAGGGGTCAGAAAATGACAATTTTAAACATATAAATTTTCCTGCATGTAGTTATGATTTTTTTTCCTAAGTGCGACAATATCCAACCTATATAAATAGGGTATAATTTTAACCGTATGGACCTACAGAATAAAGATAAGGTGTTATCTTTACCGAAAAATGCACTACGTAGAAACAGAAGCCCCCAAAAGTTGCAAAATTACATTTTTTCTTCAATTTTATCGCACAATTAATTTTTTTTCCGTTTCGTCGTGGATTTTTTGGTAAAATGACTAATGTCACTGCAAAGTAGAATTGGTGGCGCAAAAAATAAGCCATCATATGGAATTTTATATGCAAAATTTAAAGCATTATTATTTTTAGAAGGTGATGAGGAAAAAAGGAAAATGCAAAAACGGAAAAACGCTTTTGCAGTATGCTTTGGGTCATTGTCCATCTGCACAGTGAAGCGCCGTCCAATGAGTTCTGAAGCATTTTGCTGAATATGAGCAGATAATATTGCCCGAAGCACTTCAGAATTGATCCTGCTGCTTTTGTCAGCAGTCACATCATCAATAAATACAAGAGAAGCAGTTCCATTGGCACCATACATGCCCACTCTACACTACCACCACCATGTTCACTGATGAGGTGTATGCTTAGGATCATGTTCCTTTCCTTCTCCATACTCTTTTCTTCCCATCACTCTCGTACAAGTTGATCTTGGTCTCATCTGTCCATAGGATGTTGTTCCAGGACTGTGAAGGCTTTTTTAGATGTTGCTTGGCAAACTCTAATCTGGCCTTCCTGTTTTTGAGGCTCCCCAATGGTTTCCATCTTGTAGTGAACCCTCTGTATTCACTCTGGTGAAGTTTTCTCTTGTTGACTTTGACAAACATATACCTACCTCCTGGAAAGTGTTCTTCATCTGGCCAACTGTTGTGAAGGGGTTTTCTTCACCAGGGAAAGAATTCTTCGGTCATCCTCCACAGTTGCCTTCCTTGTCTTTTGGTGTTGCTGAGCTCACCGGTGCGTTCCTCCTTTTTAAGAATGTTCCAAACTGTTGTTATGGCCACACCTAATGTTTTTGCTATCTCTCTGATGGGTTTGTTGTTGTTTTTTTCAGCCTAATGATGGCTTGCATCACTGATAGTGACAGCTCTTTGGATCTCATCTTGAGAGTTGATAGCGACATATTCCAAATGCAAATAGCACACTTGAAATGAACTCTGAACCTTTTATCTGCTCACTGTAATTGGGATAATGAGGGAATAACACACAAATGGACACGGAACAGCTGAGAAGCCAATTGTCCCATTACTTTTGGTCACTTAGCAAGTGGGAGGCACATATGCAAACTGTTGCAATTCCTACACCGTTCACCTGATTTGGATGTAAATACCCTCAGATTAAAGCTGACAGTCTGGAATTAAAGCACATTTTGTTCATTTCATTTCAAATCCATTGTGGTGGTGTATAGAGCCAAAAATGTTAGAATTGTGTCGATGTCCCAATATTTATGCACCTGACTATATGACCAACAGTAATGAGTAAACAAGATTCATTTTTGCAAATAATAATACTTTCTTTTTTTACATTTGTAGCCACAGATTATAAACATGATACTTTTGCAGCCTCCAGTCTTCTTGGGGATGAGGCCGCAAGGTTTACACACCTGGATTTGAGGATTTTCTGCCATTCTTCTCTGCAGATCCTCTCAAGCTCTGTCAGTTTGGATGGAGGCCGTTATTGGAAGCCATAATCAGGTCTTTGGGTTGAAGTCAGGGTTCAGAGTTGTCCTTAAGTCGCTCCTCTGTTGGCTGTGTGCTTAGGGTCATTGGGCCAGATTTATTAAAACCTGTGCTGAGGAAAAATTGACAGGTACCCATAGCAACCAATCAGATTCCTTCTAAAAAAGGCCTCTGAAAAATAAATGAAGCGATCTGATTATTTGCTTTGTGCAACTAGGCAACTTTTCCTCTGTACAGGTGGAAATCTCCCCCATTGTATTGTTGGAAGGTTTGAGGTCCAGAACACTCTGGACCAGGTTTTTTTTTTCCAATAACAATATCTCTGTACTTTGCCCCATTCAGCTTTCCCTCAACCTTTACCAGTCTCCCTGTCCCTGTTGCTAAAAAAAAAAACACCCCCACATCATGATGCTGCTAGCACCATGCTTCACTGTAAGAATTATGGAGGCCACTGTGCTCCCTTCTTCAGATCTGTGCCTCCACACAATCCTGTCTCTAAGCTCTACAGACAGTTTTTCCCCCTCATGGCTTGGTATTTTCTCTGATATACATTGTCATCTGTGAGACCTTATATAGACAGGGATGTGTCTATCACCTGAATTTACCACAGGTGACTTCCATCAAGGTGAAGAAACATCTCAGAGAGGATCAGGAGAAATGGGAGGAGCCAGAGCTAAATCTCAAGTGTCCAGAGCAAAGGGTCTGAATACTTATGTCCATGCCAATTTAAAATTTTTCCTTTTTTTCCTAAAATTCTGTTTTCACATTTTCATTTTGTAGCATTGACTGCAGAATGATTGGGAAAGTGTGAATGTTTATTTTACTTTTGCACAAGTCTGCAGCATCACAAAAGGGGAAAAAATGAAAGTGTCTAATGCCTTTCCTAATGTATTGTATCTTCTAGTTGACCTGTAGTGAATTGTTAATAGCCACAATGTAATTAAATAGATCTAGGATCGATGTACTAAACTATTCCCGAAAAATGAAATTAAAATAAATTTACAGTTGGTATAGGAGGCAGGTCTGTGGATAATCATAAAGAAGAATTATGAAGAATAAACAACAACAAGCTGATGGGAGTGTCGTATAGTTTATACGCGAGGAAGATAAATTAATAAACGTTATCTCTCAAAAATAAAAATATGAGGACCACGGATAAAAAAAGATTTAAACAAGTGAGGTCGACACAATAAATACCTCTAGTATTCATTAAGATTTGGAAAATAGGAATATTGTTGCACAAATAAGACATCAACAATAAAATATGTAAAAATAGATATACGATTTATTAATTAAAATATAGAAATATAAAATACGATGGAATATGTAGATCAATGTCATTAGATGTCATTATACCGTACTAAGTCACAGTGATATCTAAATTTGCCCACTAGATGGGAGTATACTGCCCTAGTTCACAACGGTATTCAAAATTGACCACAAGATGGCAACGTAGATATCAACGGTATATAGCATACAGTATACGCAGTTAGTATACATAAGAAAAGAGTATATTAAATTCAAGATATGTTAATACATGTAACAGTAGATAAAGAGTTAACAAGAAAAAAGTTGAAGCAGTACATTAAGTCCAGTATTTAATCAGTAATGGTACAGTCCAGGTGAATATAAGGACCCCCAGGTGAGGCCCCCTCCTCTTTCTTTGCTGCTAATGGTTAAGATAACTACAGTATTCTTTTTCTCTCTCTCTCTCTCTCTCTCTCTCTCTCTCTCTCTCTCTCTCTCTCTCTCTCTCTCTCTCTCTCTCTCTCTTTCTTTCTTTCTCTCTTTCTTTCTTTCTCTCTTTCTCTCTTTCTTTCTTTCTCTCTTTCTCTCTTTCTTTCTTTCTCTCTTTCTTTCTTTCTCTCTTTCTTTCTTTCTCTCTTTCTCTTTCTCTTTCTTTCTCTCTTTCTCTTTCTCTTTCTTTCTCTCTCTTTCTCTCTCCGTTTTTACAATTCATTGTCCAATTGTACAATTACCTCATGCACAGCTCTGTGGTGTCCCTGCTTCCTGCGTTTGGGCTGGTGATCAGCTGCATGCGCTCAAATCACCTCAGACAGAGGCAGCTCCACACTCAAATCACCTCAGACACAGGCATCCATTTTCCTGGCACATCACTCATTCGCCTATCGGTTACCTCACAGCTTCGGCAGCCAGAGCTTTCAGTCAGGGTTCAGCTCCATTGAAAGACTACTGCCATCTAGTGTTCATTTCAGATAACTACATTCAATATATTATATTAATTCATTTTGTTCAGATTCCTTTTCTTCATACTACTAATGTAATTAATTTAATAATAAATAGATTAATAGCTGAAGTCAATAAATAATACATTTACTAATATATAAATTATAAATAAGACTAATAAATTAATCATTATTAGTAAAATTTATTCATATTTATTCCTAAATGTATTATATTATTTCCTATATTTTCTCTCATATATTTTTCTATTCATAAATGGAGAACGAGGAAACAACTAAAATGTCTGACACTCATTATTTTGATATTATAGATGAAAATCTATTGCAGTCTAATGTGCACAAGACCGGTCAATAAATCTGTACAGACAGCAGTTCGTTCTGCTATGTCTTCCATACACGATCTATTTGCTAAATCTGTGGCTTCAGCAATGAACCGTAACACATTTCATGGTTCCCTTCAAATGGGTCCAGCCACTCCCTCTGAGTTGTTTTGGTCCTCAGAGGACTCCAGCTCTCACATGGAGGGTGGATTTAAACAGGGTAAAGCTACCCAAAAACAACGTCCCCTCATTAGCGATCCTTCTGCTGCCAAACAAAAGAGAATGGCATCACAAGCAGGGGATCAAATTTCTATAAAGGCTTTATCTAAAGTTCAATTGAAGAGGTCTCTAAGTTACTTCAGACCCTGGGCCCAAGAGGAAGTATACCATAAGCGGCCAGCTAAGGCCTCTTCCCAAAGAAAGCCTTCCTCCTTCTCTACTAGGCCCTCAAAGGTAAGAATTTTCTCTCTTTCACCTGGTTGTGAGCGAAATTGTACAGATAAACATTATCTGAGATTTCATGCTCCTTTTGTGTAGTCTTTAAGTCATAATAGGTCTTAGTACTAGTTGCTGCTTTTTCCAGATTCCTTTGCGCAATGGCGAAAGCCTATTGAAGATGCTTCCAAAGATCCTCAATATACTGATGAGTTGTTGAAGCATTGATCAAATTGGAATCTGTTGTCCAGTATAGTAGGCGCTGGTGTAAAACCATTTTCCTACCTGTTATCATCTCAAAAGGAGAAAGCTTAGTTGCTGTGCTTGGTGTGGCGCAAATGGCCATAAGAACCTAAGGCAACTTGACATCCCAGTCCTTACCAGATTCGCTAACAAACTTTTTGAGAATGTTTACAATGGATTGATTGTAACGTTCTACTCCACCACTAGAGGCCGGGTCTGTAAGTGATATGTATCTTCCTTTTTGAGGCCTAGGATATCCCACATTTTGGACATCACTTCACTGGTAAAATGACTCCCACAATATGATTCAATGCGTTGAGGAAGACCAAATCTGGAAAATATGTGGTTAATAAGTAACGTGGCACACACACTTGAACTACATGTCCTATAAGATAAACATTCGGCCCATTTAGTGAAAAGACAGGTAACAGTCAGCATATATCTGTTTCCCTTTGACGAAGGAGTTACAGGTCCGATGAGATCAATCTGGATGTCTGACCAGGGTAGCGACATCCCCCTTTTCATCAGTGGTGTCCGGTGAATGGGAGCTTGCGGTTGAAATTGAGGACAGATTAAAAATCCTTGACAATAGGTTTGAACATACCTCAACATATGAGGCCAATAAGCATAATCCTGTAACAGTTCATAGGTTACCTTTTCACCTCGATGACCAGCAGTTGGAGCATCATGGGCATGCTGGTGCATCAAACCATGGAATGGGGTAGGGACTACCCATTGCGATATGCCGATCTTTGTAGTTATCAACAACAATCCATCCTGTAATGAGAACTGTGACTTACCTTTCATTAAAATTTGTAAGTCTTCTTTACCTTCCCAATCCATTTCAGAGATGGGATTTTTCTGGGGCTTATCAATATATTTAGAAAAGATACCAAGGATGTGATCCTCCTTTTGGCTCGCGATTAGATCTTCACTGGGAGAATCCTGGCTCCATTATGCCACATTGGTCTTGGCAGGGCTGCCATTAGAAATTTTGTGGCCTTTTACACAACTCAAGGCCCGGGCCCCATCTCCAGGGCCCGCCCACTATTTTCCCCACTGTCTATGAAAACAAAAGCCCTTTAGTTCACTGAGGAAGGAAGGAGGAAATATACATATTACCATCATACTGTTACTGGCCAAATCCTGTATACTGACACCAGTATTACCAATAATACCAGGACACAAGGTAGAATAGTATCGTCACACCATGACCACTAACTTTATCACCACATAGTGACTATATCAAAGAAATCACTGAACATAGACCAATATTCCCTATACAAAGCCCATATAGCAGTGACCCTAGCTCTACTCAGGGCCTGCAGACCATATGTGATTACAGTGCAATTATATTTACTGACTCACAGGGGGCATCTTCTTGGAGTCGTTCTTTTTCCTTTTCTTCTCTGTTTTGATCTGATCTCCATAATGTTTTCTTCTAACGATGAGTTGTGTCCACAGAATCTGTCAGACAACAAACATATTAGGTTCTGAGCTTTTTCTGCACATTCCCCACGTGTTTCCTACCCTCAGTGCCCCCAAATAATGCCCCCCCCTTGGGTCCCTGCGAGGGAGTCAGTGTTGGGGGAAAGGGTAGGGAGATTGGGTGGTGGTGGGTAGGTAATTTCCTCTCCCCTATTAGGTAATGCCCTCAGTAGGTACTTATGAAATTTCCCTTATAAGATGGAAACCCCCAGTATGTCTGTAATGCCACCAGTAGATAGGTAGTAGGTAATACCCCCATTAGGTAGGTTGTAAGAAATGCCCCAGTAGTTATTAGGTAATGTCCCCAGATAGGTCAGTAGTAGGTAATGCCCACAGTATGTAGTGCCCCCAAGTAGGTAATGCCCCCCAGAAGTTAGTAGATAATGCCACCAGGTACGTAATGCTTCCAGTAGGTAATGGTCCCAGGTAGCTATTGTCCCCAGTAGATAGTGCCCGCCCCCAGGTAAGTAATGCCCCCAGGTAGGTAGTGCCCCTGGCAGATCATGCCTACCCTTGGCAGGCCCCTGTGCTGATTTTTAAGATCCCACAGCCTGTCCCAGCGTCTGAGTCATAGTAGGCTGAAGGTAGATTTAAGAATAAATAAACGGTGCTGGCAGCGGCCCTTTCAGGCCCAAGTCCTTGAGCAGTGCCTGGATGCCCGACCTGTTAGTCTGTCCCTGGATATGAGATAGATAGAAGATAGATAGATATAAAATACTGTATTTATCGGGGTATACCACGCACTGGCCTATTACGCCCCCTATTTTTTCCAAGCAAATTTGGGTAAAAAAGTGTTTTTACCCATATATCCTTGTTAAAATAAGGGTGCGTGTAGGTGTGTGTATACCCCGATAAACTCTTTCTGGCCCGCATAAGCCACTGCGGTTCAATGAATTAAAGTGGACGTTTAAATCATGTAACTGCAGCTGCTTCTATGGGGCCAGAGTCCCACCGCCCGATTCCCTCCCCATCCCCGGCTTTCATATTTACCTGTCCTGGGGCGTCCTCCTGCAGGCTCCGGCGGCGTCCTGCGCTGTCACTGTGTGCTGCGCGATGACGAGTGACATTGCATTAAGGACGTCACTCATCAGTGCACAGCGACAGTGCAGGCGCTGAGGGAGCACGCCCCAGGACAGGTAAATATGAATGCCGGGGATGGGGAGGGAATCGGGTAGTGGCGGTTCTCTGGCCCCGCAGAAGCCGCTGCAGTTACATGATTTAAAACGGCCGCTTTAAATCATTGAACCACAGTGGCTTTTGCTGGGCCAGAAAGAGTTTATTGGCGTATAACATGCAGATAGACTTTAAGCTAAGCTAATTTTAGCTTAAAAAATGGGCGTTATATATATACGCAGATAGACAGAAAGATAGATATAAAATAGATAGATAGATATAAAATAAATAAATATAAAATAGATAGATATAAAATAGATAGAAAGATATTAGATAGATCAGTGTTTCCCAGCCAGAGTGCCTCCAGCTGTTGCAAAACTACAACTCCCAGCATCCCGGACAGCCAAAGGCATGCTGGGAGTTGTAGTTTTGTAAAACCAGGAGGCACTGGAAAACACTAACCCCCAAACTGCATAACAACCCCCCCGCAAAAAGTAACCTACCAGATGGGCAGGATCAGTGGTGAGAAGAAGTCCTCTTTTTTTCGGCAGTGCGAGCAGATTTTTGAATCCATCATGTGCCTGCTCCATATGACCGGGGGAGAGAGAGAGAGGAGAAGGAGCATCCTTCTCCTCCCAGAAAGTCAGCATGGCCGCGACCCTTCGCTGACTTTAAAGGGACCCCAGACTGAATAAAAAAAAAAAAAGAAAGAAAAGAGAATGGTGCTGGCAGCAGTGGGCTCCTTCTCAAGCTGGAGTGCCCCACGGTCAGTCCACCCCTTCTTTGATGCGGCTTCTGCAGGGGGCTGCAGTGGGGGCCTGGGCCTCCTGGAAGCTCGGGCCCTTTACTGGGTGTACCCCCCACAGTGGCCCTGGGCCTTGGCTTCCCTTTTAGCCTGTTCTCTGGTTAAGGTATTTACCTGGATAGGTCCCATGAGATCATCGACCTCCAAATATTCTCCATGAATGGCTCCTTGCTTGGCTGGGGAATCTGCCAAGTAATTACCTTCCTTATGCACAAGGGCATTTTGAATGGCCTTTTTTCCAATAAAGGGTTAATCCGTGTGCACAAACCATTTCATTGATCCTGCAAAATATCTTACCATGCTGGACAGGCTTGTTGTTACTTCGCATCATATTGGATCTTTTCCATCCAGGAAAATACTCTACACAGCTATCACGAATATAGTTAGAATCCGTGACAATAACAAATTCCTTCATACCATATTCTACGGCCATTTGAACAGCTTTGTACACAGCTGTGAGCTCTGCAACCTGGCTACATTTTGAACCAATACTGTACCCCCGGGATATATCTGGGAAAGTGTTACACCAAACCATGCCAGTACCTGCAACCAATTTTCGCTCATCTCCTATCACAGCATGGCAGGAGCAACCGTCCATGTACACGTATGGTAAAGTCTACAATATTCCTCCTCAAATGACTTATAAGGAGATAATAATTGTTCATCCAGGAAATCTTCTCCCACCAGTTCATAACTATGTTTTGGAGCAGTACAATCATGGATCTCAGCTAACCCTTGGGCAACTGGATTTCCCTTGCTTTGCTTGTATCTGACCTCTAGAGGCCATCCCATCAATGATAAAGTCCACGTGGTTATCCTGCTGTTAGAAAGATTACCATCCCTTATCCTGGCACTTTGCAAATATTGCACAGGTTGATGTGCCGTTTCCACAATGATTTCTCACCTTGGATGAGTTTGCAAAGCCCATACGGTTGATCATATTGCTTTTTCCCAATTGTTGAATTTTACTCCCACCGAGGATAAGGACTTGCTGGCAGAAGCGATGGTCTTATTCAGATTCTCCTGCTTCTGATAGAGAACTGCACTCATGCTTTTGTTGGTGAAGCCTGTTTCAAAAAAGAAAGGTTTCCCACCTTCTGGGTATGCTAGGCATGGGGCCTGGGTGAGTCTCCTCTTGAGTTCATTCAGAGCTTGATCGTGAGTTCCACTCCACTCCCATCTTGCTCCTTTCTTCAATAACTGCAATAGAGGTTTTGAAATTTCGGCATAGTTATCAATGAACTTACGTGAAAAGTAGATTTGATGTGCAGGATTTCAAGCTGTGTTCAATCATTCAGTTTACATTGAAATCTGCAACAGAAAATCCTGCACATCAAATCTGCGTGTCAAATCTACACAGAATACTGTACGTGTGAATAGACCATTAATCAGAATGTCATCCACATAGGATAAGGTACCACGTTCAGTGGCATCAGGCATCGCCTTATGCATGAACACAGCGAACACATGGCCTGAGTTGTATGGCCTGAATGTAACCAAAAGGCAATCGGGTCCAAGCATATTGTTGCTTCCCAAATGTGAAGACCAATTTGTATTGGTCTCTCTCCTCCACCTTATTTGTCCAATATCCCTGTGCAAGATTAAGGGCAGTGAAAATTTTGGACCCCTGTATCTGTGCCAAACACTGGTCTATATATGGTACGGGCCAGCCAGACATATATACCCGCTTAATTTATAATTTATATATACCCGCTTAATTTAATACCTCGCTTCTCCAAGTTCTTGATGATTACCGATAGCGACTCGTAAGCTGCCAGCGGAAGTTGGTATTGTTTGACATATACGGGAGGTGCATCTGAATCTGTCTGGATTCTTGCAACATGTAGGTCAGTTACCCCACAGTCATAAGAATCCTTAGCAAACATCTCTTGGAAATCTGTGAAGAGCCCTTTTTAGCTGTTGATGCGTAAAATCATCGGAGCATGCATCAGCTATAGAGACCTGCTCTTCCACCCGCTCCTGAAATTCAGGGAAGATTTCATGTTAACTTAACTCATAAGTTTCTTCAAGCTTAGTTGTTAAGTCGCCTTTAGGTTCTCTTACCTTTTCCTGTTGAATAACCCTTCTGGAGTAGAGGAAAAGTTTTGTTCCACTATCTGTTCTTCTGTCAGGTACTCATCAGGAATAAGTCCAATTACATCATTCTGGAATCCAAAGGTATAATATTCTGACTCCAAAGCTAGGCCAATTGAAGTACCCTTTGGTATTCATATGTTATGAGGAGCCATGTTATACACAACCATATACAAAGGATATTGTTGAATATTTACTATGGGATTATGTGGTACCTTATGACCGAGTTGTTGCATCCTAGTGGACTAACAGATCAAAGCATCAGCATTCTTTAACTTCTGCCCCTCCTTTATCTGTATTAGAAGAAGAAACTGATGGTGCCCTTTAGGGATCTTTACCTTGTCAGCAACCATGATACTCACAGCATAAGGCATTTGTTGTCCCATCTTAAGGTCTGTCCCGCATCCAGGAATCCTTCTGGATCCCCTGGTAACCTGGACCACAAGTTACCATTGATCAGGTCGATCTGTATGGCAAATTGGTGTAAGAGGTCATTACCCACATACATCTGGTATTTTGGCTCTCTCCGCATGAGAAAAGAGTGTTCTGCAGTTTTGTTACCTATAGAAATATATAACAAACATTTTGCAAAGACATTATGACTCATAGTGTCCCCATCCAGATCATGTACCCATTATTCCTGTGGAGAAAGACATCTAATCATTTTAGGATTGGACATCTGTTTTAACCCCCTTAAGGACCAGGCCATTTTACACCTTAGGACCAGAGCGTTCTTTGAACATCTGACCACTGTCACTTTAAACATTAATAACTCTGGAATGCTTTTAGTTATCATTCTGATTCCGAGATTCTTTTTTCGTGACATATTCTACTTTAACATGGTGGTAAATTGTTGTGGTAACTTGCATCCTTTCTTGGTGAAAAATCCCCAAATTTTATGAAAAAATTGAACATTTTGCATTTTTCTAACTTTTAAGCTCTCTGCTTTGTAAGGAAAATGGATATTCCAAATAAAAAAAAATTTTATTCACATTTCCAATATGTCTACTTTATGTCTGCATCATAAAATTGACAAGTTTTTACTTTTGGAAAACAGCAGAGGGCTTCAAAGTTCAGCAGCAATTTTCCAATTTTTCACAAAATTTTCAAACTCACTATTTGTCAGGGACCAGTTGAGGTTTGAAGTGGATTTGAAGGATCTTCGTATTAGAAATACCCCATAAAAGACCCCATTATAAAAATTGCACCCTAAAATGCTGACATTCAGTCAGCGTTTTAACCCTTTAGGTTTTTCACAGGAATAGCAGCAAAGTGAAGGAGAAAATTCACAATCTTCATTTTTTACACTTGCATGTTCTTGTAGACCCAATTTTTTTAATCTTTACAAGGGGTAAAAGGAGAAAATTTATATTTGTATTTGTAGCCCAATTTCTCTCGAATAAGCACATACCTCATATGTCTATGTAAAGTGTTCGGCGGGCGCAGTAGCGAAGGAGCGTCAAGGGGATTTTGGAGAGTACGTTTTTCTGAAATGGTTTTTGGGGGGCATGTTGCATTTAGGAAGCCCCTATGGTGCCAGAACAGCAAAAAAAAAAAAACACATGGCATACCATTTTGGAAACTAGACCCATTGAGGAACGTAACAAGGAATAAAGTGAGCCTTAATACCCCACAGGGGTTTCACGACTTTTGCATATGTAAAAAAAATACTTTTTTCACAAAAATGTGTTTCCCCCCAAAATTTCACATTTTTGCAAGGGTTAATAGCAGAAAATACCCCCCAAAATTTGTAACCTCATCTCATCTGAGTATGGAGGTACCCCATAAGTTGACCTGAAGTGCACTACGGGCGTACTACAATGCTCAGAAGAGAAGGAGTCATATTTGGCTTTTTGAGAACAAATTTTGGTCGGGGGGCATGTCGCATTTAGGAAGCCCCTATGGTGCCAGAACAGCAAAAAAAAACCACATGGCATACCATTTTGGAAACTAGACCTCTTGAGGAACATAACAAGGAATAAAGTGAGCCTTAATACCCCACAAGGGTTTCACGACTTTTGTATATGTAAAAAAAAAAAATGTTTTCACAAAAATGTGTTTCCCCCCAAATTTCACATTTTTGCAAGGGTTAATAGCAGAAAATACCCCTCAAAATTTGTAGCCCCATTTCTTCTGAGTATAGAAATACCCCATGTGTGGACGTCAAGTGCCCTGCGGTCGAACTACAATGCTCAGAAGAGGAGGAGCACCATTGAGCTTTTGAAGAGTGAATTTGTTTGGAATGGTAGTCAGGGGCCATGTGCGTTTACAAAGCCCCCCTGTGGTGCCAGAATAGTGGACCCCCCACATGTGACCCCATTTTGAAACTACACCCTCACAAAATTTTATAAGGGGTGCAGTGAGTATTTACACCCCACTGGCATTTGACAGATCTTTGGAACAGTGGGCTGAGCAAATGAAAAATGAAATTGTTCTGGCACTATGGGGGCTTTGTAAACACACGTGGCTTTCAATTCCGGACACATTTTCTCTTCAAAATCCCAATGGCGCTCCCTCTTCTGAGCATTGTAGTTCGCCCGCCGAGCACTTTGCATCCACATTTGGGGTATTTTCTTACTCAGAAGAAATGGGGTTACAAATTTTGGGGGGCTTTATTTCCTATTTTCCCTTGTGAAAATGAAAAATTTAGGGTAACACCAGCATTTTAGTGAAAAAAAATATTTTTTTTTCATTTTCCCATCCAACTTTAACGAAATATTTTCAAACACCTGTGGGGTGTTAAGGCTCACAATACCCCTTGTTACATTCTGTGAGGGGTGTAGTTTCCAAAATGGGGTCACATGTCAGTATTTATTTTTTTGCGTTTATGTCAGAACCGCTGTAAAATTAGCCACCCCTGTGCAAATCACCAATTTAGGCTTCAAATGTACATAGTGCGCTTTCACTCTTGAGCCTTGTTATGCACCCGCAGATCATTTTTTACACACATCTGGGGTATTTCCGTACTCAGGAGAAATTGCGTTACAAATTTTGCGTCACAATTTTTTTTCCTTTTACCTCTGTGAAAATAAAACGTAAAGGGCAACACCAGCATGTTAGTGTAAAAAAAAAATTTTTTTTACACTAACAAGCTGGTGTAGACCCCAAATCTTCCTTTTCATAAGGGGTAAAAGGAGTAAAAGCCCCCCAAAAGCCCCATATGTGGCCCTAAACTGTTTCCTTCAAATACGACAGGGCTCCGAAGTAAGAGAGCGCCATGCGCATTTGAGGACTAAATTAGGGATTGCATAGGGGTGGACATAGGGGTATTCTACGCCAGTGATTCCCAAACAGGGTGCCTCCAGCTGTTGCTAAACTCCCAGCATGCCTGGACAGTCAGTGGTTGTCTGGAAATGCTGGGAGTTGTTGTTTTGCAACAGCTCGAGGCTCCATTTTGGAAACACTGCTGTACAATACGTTTTTAATTTTTATTGGGGGGGGACAGTGTAAGGGGGTGTATATGTAGTATTTTACCCTTTATTATGTGTTAGTGTAGTGTAGTGTTTTTAGGGTACATTTGCACTGGCGGAGGTTTACAGTGAGTTCCCTGCTAGGAGTTTGCAATGCGGCGAAAAATTTGCCGCAGCTCATACTTGAAGCAGAAAACCTACTGTAAGCCTGCCTGTGTGAATGTACCCTGTACGTTCACATGGGGGGGGCAAGCCTCCAGCTGTTTCAAAACTACAACTCCCAGCATGTACTGACAGACCATGCAGGCTGGGAGTTGTACTTTTGCAACAGCTGGAGGCACACTGGTTGGAAAATCTTCAGTTAGGTTCTATTATCTAACTCAATATTTTCCAACCAGTGTGCCTCCAGCTGTTGCAAAACTACAACTCCCAGCATGTACTGATCACCGAAGGGCATGCTGGGAGATGTAGTTATACAACAGCTGGAGGGATCACAATTACAACTCCCAGCATGCTGGGATTTGCAGTTTTGCAACATCTGGAGAGCTACAGTATAGAGACCACTGCAAACTGTGGCCCTCCAGATGCTGCAAAACTACAAATCCCAGCTTGCCCAGACAGCAAACAGTTGTGTGGGCATGCTAGGAGTTGTAGTTTTGCAAGATCGGGAGGGCTATAGTTCAGAGACTACCATATAGTGATCTCAAACTGTAGCCCTCCAGCTGTTGCAAAACTACAACTCCCAGCATGCCCAAACAGCTGTCTGGGCATGCTGGGAATTGTAGTTTTGCAACATCTGGAGTGCTACAGTATAGAGACCACTATATAGTGGTCTCGGACTTCAGCCCTCCAGATGTTGCTAGGCAACTTACCGGCTTCCGTCGGATCCAGGGAGCCTGCTGCACGACATCGCCGCCCGCCGATCTCCGCAGATCGGTAAGTGGACTCCGGCGCCGGTCCTCTATCGTTTCCCCATTCTGCCCCGCCTATTGTGGGTGGGCAGGACGGGGAAAACGAAAGTTAACCCACTGCCTCCGATCTGCTATTGATGGTCGCGTCTAGACCACCAATAGCAGGGATAGGAGGGGTGGCACCCCTGCCACCTCACTCCTATCTCTTCAGGGGGATTGTGGGTGTCTTAGACACCCACGATCCCCCTTATATTCTGGGTCACTGGGTCACCGGGTCACCATAGACCCGTAATGACCCGGAATTGCGCAAATCGCAAGTGTGAATTCACTTACGATTTGCGCCGATCGCCGACATGGGGGGGGGGGTCTGATGACCCCCCTGGGCATTTGCACGGGGTGACTGCTGATCGATATCAGCAGTCACCCCGGTCCGGTCCCCGCACGGCAGGGACCGAAATTCCCACGGACGTACACGTACGTCCTTGGTCCTTAACTACCAGGATGCTTAGACGTACGCCTACGTCCATGGTCCTTAAGGGGTTAATAGGCTCAGTCTGATATAGCTGTCTATAGATTCTTTTTTCGTGACATATTCTACTTTAACATGGTGGTAAATTGTTGTGGTAACTTGCATCCTTTCTTGGTGAAAAATCCCCAAATTTTATGAAAAAATTGAACATTTTGCATTTTTCTAACTTTTAAGCTCTCTGCTTTGTAAGGAAAATGGATATTCCAAATAAAAAAAAATTTTATTCACATTTCCAATATGTCTACTTTATGTCTGCATCATAAAATTGACAAGTTTTTACTTTTGGAAAACAGCAGAGGGCTTCAAAGTTCAGCAGCAATTTTCCAATTTTTCACAAAATTTTCAAACTCACTATTTGTCAGGGACCAGTTGAGGTTTGAAGTGGATTTGAAGGATCTTCGTATTAGAAATACCCCATAAAAGACCCCATTATAAAAATTGCACCCTAAAATGCTGACATTCAGTCAGCGTTTTAACCCTTTAGGTTTTTCACAGGAATAGCAGCAAAGTGAAGGAGAAAATTCACAATCTTCATTTTTTACACTTGCATGTTCTTGTAGACCCAATTTTTTTAATCTTTACAAGGGGTAAAAGGAGAAAATTTATATTTGTATTTGTAGCCCAATTTCTCTCGAATAAGCACATACCTCATATGTCTATGTAAAGTGTTCGGCGGGCGCAGTAGCGAAGGAGCGTCAAGGGGATTTTGGAGAGTACGTTTTTCTGAAATGGTTTTTGGGGGGCATGTTGCATTTAGGAAGCCCCTATGGTGCCAGAACAGCAAAAAAAAAAAAACACATGGCATACCATTTTGGAAACTAGACCCATTGAGGAACGTAACAAGGAATAAAGTGAGCCTTAATACCCCACAGGGGTTTCACGACTTTTGCATATGTAAAAAAAATACTTTTTTCACAAAAATGTGTTTCCCCCCAAAATTTCACATTTTTGCAAGGGTTAATAGCAGAAAATACCCCCCAAAATTTGTAACCTCATCTCATCTGAGTATGGAGGTACCCCATAAGTTGACCTGAAGTGCACTACGGGCGTACTACAATGCTCAGAAGAGAAGGAGTCATATTTGGCTTTTTGAGAACAAATTTTGGTCGGGGGGCATGTCGCATTTAGGAAGCCCCTATGGTGCCAGAACAGCAAAAAAAAACCACATGGCATACCATTTTGGAAACTAGACCTCTTGAGGAACATAACAAGGAATAAAGTGAGCCTTAATACCCCACAAGGGTTTCACGACTTTTGTATATGTAAAAAAAAAAAATGTTTTCACAAAAATGTGTTTCCCCCCAAATTTCACATTTTTGCAAGGGTTAATAGCAGAAAATACCCCTCAAAATTTGTAGCCCCATTTCTTCTGAGTATAGAAATACCCCATGTGTGGACGTCAAGTGCCCTGCGGTCGAACTACAATGCTCAGAAGAGGAGGAGCACCATTGAGCTTTTGAAGAGTGAATTTGTTTGGAATGGTAGTCAGGGGCCATGTGCGTTTACAAAGCCCCCCTGTGGTGCCAGAATAGTGGACCCCCCACATGTGACCCCATTTTGAAACTACACCCTCACAAAATTTTATAAGGGGTGCAGTGAGTATTTACACCCCACTGGCATTTGACAGATCTTTGGAACAGTGGGCTGAGCAAATGAAAAATGAAATTGTTCTGGCACTATGGGGGCTTTGTAAACACACGTGGCTTTCAATTCCGGACACATTTTCTCTTCAAAATCCCAATGGCGCTCCCTCTTCTGAGCATTGTAGTTCGCCCGCCGAGCACTTTGCATCCACATTTGGGGTATTTTCTTACTCAGAAGAAATGGGGTTACAAATTTTGGGGGGCTTTATTTCCTATTTTCCCTTGTGAAAATGAAAAATTTAGGGTAACACCAGCATTTTAGTGAAAAAAAATATTTTTTTTTCATTTTCCCATCCAACTTTAACGAAATATTTTCAAACACCTGTGGGGTGTTAAGGCTCACAATACCCCTTGTTACATTCTGTGAGGGGTGTAGTTTCCAAAATGGGGTCACATGTCAGTATTTATTTTTTTGCGTTTATGTCAGAACCGCTGTAAAATTAGCCACCCCTGTGCAAATCACCAATTTAGGCTTCAAATGTACATAGTGCGCTTTCACTCTTGAGCCTTGTTATGCACCCGCAGATCATTTTTTACACACATCTGGGGTATTTCCGTACTCAGGAGAAATTGCGTTACAAATTTTGCGTCACAATTTTTTTTCCTTTTACCTCTGTGAAAATAAAACGTAAAGGGCAACACCAGCATGTTAGTGTAAAAAAAAAATTTTTTTTACACTAACAAGCTGGTGTAGACCCCAAATCTTCCTTTTCATAAGGGGTAAAAGGAGTAAAAGCCCCCCAAAAGCCCCATATGTGGCCCTAAACTGTTTCCTTCAAATACGACAGGGCTCCGAAGTAAGAGAGCGCCATGCGCATTTGAGGACTAAATTAGGGATTGCATAGGGGTGGACATAGGGGTATTCTACGCCAGTGATTCCCAAACAGGGTGCCTCCAGCTGTTGCTAAACTCCCAGCATGCCTGGACAGTCAGTGGTTGTCTGGAAATGCTGGGAGTTGTTGTTTTGCAACAGCTCGAGGCTCCATTTTGGAAACACTGCTGTACAATACGTTTTTAATTTTTATTGGGGGGGGACAGTGTAAGGGGGTGTATATGTAGTATTTTACCCTTTATTATGTGTTAGTGTAGTGTAGTGTTTTTAGGGTACATTTGCACTGGCGGAGGTTTACAGTGAGTTCCCTGCTAGGAGTTTGCAATGCGGCGAAAAATTTGCCGCAGCTCATACTTGAAGCAGAAAACCTACTGTAAGCCTGCCTGTGTGAATGTACCCTGTACGTTCACATGGGGGGGGCAAGCCTCCAGCTGTTTCAAAACTACAACTCCCAGCATGTACTGACAGACCATGCAGGCTGGGAGTTGTACTTTTGCAACAGCTGGAGGCACACTGGTTGGAAAATCTTCAGTTAGGTTCTATTATCTAACTCAATATTTTCCAACCAGTGTGCCTCCAGCTGTTGCAAAACTACAACTCCCAGCATGTACTGATCACCGAAGGGCATGCTGGGAGATGTAGTTATACAACAGCTGGAGGGATCACAATTACAACTCCCAGCATGCTGGGATTTGCAGTTTTGCAACATCTGGAGAGCTACAGTATAGAGACCACTGCAAACTGTGGCCCTCCAGATGCTGCAAAACTACAAATCCCAGCTTGCCCAGACAGCAAACAGTTGTGTGGGCATGCTAGGAGTTGTAGTTTTGCAAGATCGGGAGGGCTATAGTTCAGAGACTACCATATAGTGATCTCAAACTGTAGCCCTCCAGCTGTTGCAAAACTACAACTCCCAGCATGCCCAAACAGCTGTCTGGGCATGCTGGGAATTGTAGTTTTGCAACATCTGGAGTGCTACAGTATAGAGACCACTATATAGTGGTCTCGGACTTCAGCCCTCCAGATGTTGCTAGGCAACTTACCGGCTTCCGTCGGATCCAGGGAGCCTGCTGCACGACATCGCCGCCCGCCGATCTCCGCAGATCGGTAAGTGGACTCCGGCGCCGGTCCTCTATCGTTTCCCCATTCTGCCCCGCCTATTGTGGGTGGGCAGGACGGGGAAAACGAAAGTTAACCCACTGCCTCCGATCTGCTATTGATGGTCGCGTCTAGACCACCAATAGCAGGGATAGGAGGGGTGGCACCCCTGCCACCTCACTCCTATCTCTTCAGGGGGATTGTGGGTGTCTTAGACACCCACGATCCCCCTTATATTCTGGGTCACTGGGTCACCGGGTCACCATAGACCCGTAATGACCCGGAATTGCGCAAATCGCAAGTGTGAATTCACTTACGATTTGCGCCGATCGCCGACATGGGGGGGGGGGTCTGATGACCCCCCTGGGCATTTGCACGGGGTGACTGCTGATCGATATCAGCAGTCACCCCGGTCCGGTCCCCGCACGGCAGGGACCGAAATTCCCACGGACGTACACGTACGTCCTTGGTCCTTAACTACCAGGATGCTTAGACGTACGCCTACGTCCATGGTCCTTAAGGGGTTAATAGGCTCAGTCTGATATAGCTGTCTTCAGACTTCAGATCCAGCTTGGCATACTTCATCCTAGCTATATTGTTAACCTGAATAGGAATCATTGGGTTGTCAAGAGAAATGGTTAGGACATCCCTATCCAGAGTTACCCTTTTTAATCCTGTCCTTCTGGACCGTAATGGTGTGGGCATCGCCATTAGCGGATGTCACTGGATTGCCATTTTGCCGGACTGTCACATCAGGTCTTTGACTGTTCCTAAAATGAATCTCAATAGTATCAGGCCTTTCTTCCACAACATGATAGCTATGTCTGGATCGTTCCTTGCAAGAATGATCGTAGGCAATTGGTGCCCTTACTTGCACCCATATCACTTCATTAATGAAGTCTACTATGTAAATCAAGCGTTTTAGCAAATCAATTCCAATGATCAGCCGATCATATGGAAGATCCACAATGATTATGGAATGCCTAATTGTCTTCTTGTCCAGACTAAACTTTAACCAAGTTGTTCCTAAAACATTAAGAGAATCACTTCCCACGCTAATCAGAGAACCAGTAAATGGTTTTAACCGTTGTTTCACTGTGGCTAAATCCATAATCTGATGGAAATGCCTCTGCAAAAGTAGGGTGGCCTGAGACCCAGTGTCAATTAACCCCTTGATTGGACATATGAACACATCTTGCAAATAGGTATCTGCAAAATATCGGCCATCAATTGTCTCTACCATACACAAGATATGACTTGGCTTGATCTGGTAAAACAATAAAAGACAGTTTAGCTACACCCCTCTCACGGGAGGGTGATGGGATAAGACATTGCGATGTGATGGCTTTTTGAGAGCAAATTTTGCTCGGGGGGCATGTCGCATTTAGGATGCCCCTATGGTGCCAGAACAGCAAAAAAAAAACACATGGCATACCATTTTGGAAACTAGACCCCTTGAGGAAAGTAACAAGGAATAAAGTGAGCCTTAATACCCCACAGGGGTTTCACGACTTTTGCATATGTAAAAAAAATATATATTTTTTTCACTAAAATGTGTGTTTCCCCCCAAATTTCACATTGTTGCAGGGGTTAATAGCAGAAAATACCCCCCAAAATTTGTAACCCCATCTCTTCTGAATATGGAGGTACCCCATATGTTGACCTGAAGTGCACTACGGGCGAACTACAATGCTCAGAAGAGAAGGAGTCATATTTGGCTTTTTGAGAGCAAATTTTGCTTGGGGGGCATGTCGCATTTAGGAAGCCCCTATGGTGTTGGAACAGCAAAAAAAAAAAAAAAACACATGGCATACCATTTTGGAAACTAGACCCCTTGAGGAACGTAACAAGGAATAAAGTGAGCCACAGGGGTTTCACGACTTTTGCATATGTAAAAAAAATATATATATTTTTTTTCACTAAAATGTGTGTTTCCCCCCATATTTCAAATTTTTGCAAGGGTTAATAGCAGAAAATACCCCCCCAAAATTTGTAACCCCATCTCTTCTGAGTATGGAGGTACCCCATATGTTGAACTGAAGTGCACTACGGGCGAACTACAATGCTCAGAAGAGAAGGAGTCATATTTGGCTTTTTGAGAGCAAATTTTGCTCGGGGGGCATGTCGCATTTAGGAAGCCCCTATGGTGTTGGAACAGCAAAAAAAAAAAAAACACATGGCATACCATTTTGGAAACTAGACCCCTTGAGGAACGTAACAAGGAATAAAGTGAGCCTTAATCCTCCACAGGGGTTTCACGACTTTTGCATATGTAAAAAAAATATATATTTTTTTCACTAAAATGTGTGTTTCCCCCAAAATTTCACATTTTTGCAAGGGTTAATAGCAGAAAATACCCCCCAAAATGTGTAACCCCATCTCTTCTGAGTATGGAGGTACCCCATAAGTGGACGTCAAATGCACTGCAGGAGCTCTACAATGCTCAGAAGAGAAGGAGTCACATTTGCTAATTTTGCTGAAATGGGGGGGGGGGCATGTTGCATTTACTGCGAGAAAAGCAAAGAAAAAATTAAATTTGTAAATACATTTCTTTGGAAAAAGGACATACCTCATATCTGGGCGTAAAACGGATCTCCGGGAGCACACTGGTCACGGAGGAACAGGAGGGCAGTCAGGGGCCATGAGCTTCTGCATATGGAGCCAGAACAGTGGGACCCCCCCCCCCTCAAGGGGCATTATATGGGGTACACTAATAACTAACAAGGGGTACAGTGGGACATAAAAGGATAAAACAGGTTATGTTCCCAGAATGATGACCCAGAGCATAGCCAAAACAAAAAAATATGCCAAATATATCAGGATCTTTAGGACTTCTTCTTGGAACTGAAGGTATGTCCCTGTGTTGCCAGCGTTCTGGTACAGTACAAAAGAGTTGTACATGGCAACCTGTACCAAGTAGACCGCAACTTTCTTGTACCATACACGTGTTTTCCGCATGGTGTTATATGGCTTCAGGATTTGATCAGAAAGATCAACTCCCCCCATATACCGATTGTAGTCCAGAATATAATCGGGCTTGAGGACCGTTGTTGTGATACCTCGCACAGGGACAGGTGAGCTGCCGTTACCATGAATAGTGGTCAGCATAAGGACATCCCTCTTATCCTTATACTTGACCAGCAACAGGTTTTCATGGGTAAGGGCACGGGACTCACCCTTGGGCATAGGTGTCTGAACAAAATTTAGAGAGAGGTCTCTCTGATTCTTCCGCACGGTCCCACAAGCTGACGTCGATCTGGCGGCAAGGGATGTGAAGAGAGGGATGCTGGTATAAAAGTTGTCCACGTACACGTGGTAACCCTTATCCAGCAATGGGTACATAAGGTCCCAAACGATTTTCCCGCGAACGCCCAGAGTGGGGGAACAATCTGGGGGTTCAATACGGGAATCTCGTCCCTCATACACCCTAAACTTGAGAGTGTACCCGGAGGTACTCTCACAAAGTTTATATAGCTTCACGCCATATCTCGCCCGCTTCGAGGGAATATACTGGCGGAAGATGAGTCTCCCCTTAAAACTGATGAGAGACTCATCTACAGAGAGCTCCCTAAGCGGTACATAGGCCTCCAAAAATTTGGCCCCAAAGTGATCGATGACCGGCCTCACTTTGTAAAGCCGGTCATAGGTGGGATCACTTCGGGGTGGACATGCCGCATTATCTGCATAATGCTGGCTTTTCCGAATGGCCTCGAACCGCTTCCGTGCCATGGCCATACTGTACATCGGGGTCTGGTATAGGACGTCCCCGCTCCAGTACTGCCTGACACTTGGCTTTTTTACCAGGCCCATGTGCAGCACGAGGCCCCAAAATGTCCTCATTTCGGCTGCACTGACAGCGTACCATTCATTGGACCTGGCCAAAAAAGAATCAGGGTGGTGGGCGATGAACTGCCTGGCGTACAGATTCGTCTGCTCCACCATGTGATTGACCAGGCTGTCACTGAAAAAATAACTGAAAAAGTAAAATTCAGTGAACCCAGCCGTGTCAATCCGGATTCCAGAGTCGCCAACAAACTCCGGAATCCGTGGCTGATAACCCTCTGGGGGTCTCCAGACAGGTTCACCGGAAGGGAGCTCCGGTAAAATCGCCTGGGGGGTCGGACTCCTAGTACGAGCGGCATCACCTCTTGCACTAGTACCAGACACTGGGGCACTTTAATGGGGGGTGCGTGGCCTCGCCTGGCGGCGTCTCCACCGCCGTGCAGGGGGCTCATCATCAGTACTAGATGATGAGGAGGACGATGAAGAATACAGCGTATGCCTCCGCTACCGAAAATTCCCGGCGAGCCATCGCCTTTTTCTACGGTGGCGGGGGGCGGGGGGGAGGGGGTGTGTGTGGGGGGTGGCGGGGATGTATGAACAAAAATAAAAAGCTGCGGCCCCAAAAAAATGGGGGTCTAAACGCAGCGCCCTGAACCCCTAATAGGGCCCGGGTCAAGCTAAAAAATCTAAGGCAGACCCTTGGGGACCTATTAGGAGGTCAGGGGGGGGGGGGGGGGATTTTTTTTTTTACTTTTCTTTTACTGTTTTACACAATTTTTTCCTACCTTTCCCTGGGGGTTTTTCTGTCCCTGCTCCATGGGGGATCATCGGTCCTGAGGGGGCTCCAATCCTCACAGGGGGGATCCCTGGCACCTTCGAGCAGCTTTGCCCGCTGACTGAACTCAGCTAACGGGCAGAGCTGCAAGAAGATGCAGTTAACCCCTCCCCCGCCGGCTGCTATTGGCTGGACGATCCAGCCAATAGCAGCGCTCCTGGGGGGGTGACGAAATCGCCACCTCCCCATAGATACAGTGGGTGATAGGGGGTGTATTGTACACCCCCGATCACCTTGTATCTTTGGGTCGGCGGGTCACACGTGACCCGTATGACCCGAATCGCGGCAGATCGTTAGTGTGAATTCACCAACGATCTGCCACGATCGCCGACATGGGGTTGGGTCTGATGATCCCCCTGGGCATTTGCGCGGGATGCCTGCTGAACGATATCAGCAGGCATCCCGGTCCGATCCCCGCCCGGCGTGCGGCGGGGACCGAAATTCCCACGGGCATATGGATACGCCCTGGGTCCTTAAGTACCAGGACGTCAAGGCGTATCCATACACCCTAGGTCCTTAAGTGGTTAACTAGCCCGCCCCTAGTCACCTCTCATCTAGGTATTAGTTATCTAGTAATTCTTTAGGATTTGTATATATAGGATTGTACAAGGGTATATAAATGGTTAATTACCTAGGCATAGCGTAACAGGACCTGCGGATCACGTGACCGGGTGAACTCTATGGTTTTGCGCTTGAGGACCTTTGGAGGTTCCTGTGACGTTTATCTCCCATCACTCCTTGGTTGATTGGAGCAGTAAAAACCCATATAAGGGAGCGGTGGCCATTGCTCACTCTCTTTCCTTGTGGGCTGTTGATGGAGAAGGATCTGCGCTGCTGTCATCAGTGAGTTTAGGCCTGTGCCTTGCGGCGACGGCTGATATCTGCTAAATTGTGAGTGTGTCAATCCCTAAACACTCTGCAAGATCACCAGACCTTATCTATCCCCTAAATCCGGACGGATCTTCGCAATATTCCCTAATTCAGAGACTTTATGAGAAGTCAAGGTCCGCAACAACTGTCAGTCATTGCAATAGATAGAGACTGTATTCCTGAGACTGTTACTGTTCATTGGATGTACCGCAAGCATTTAAGTAAAGTTTATCCAAGTTCAAGTACCTTGTGGACCTTCAGTCATTTTATGCATGCACCTATCGTTACTGGGAAGGACAGCGATAGGCTGGATAATTACCTCAGCATACTAGCCCTCAGCCTGGCGTCACGAACTATAGGGTTAACCTTAACCCCTCATCTACCAAAACAACACCTCAACTACCATACACCCCCAGAGGGCTACCACAACAGCATGTCTGTTGATTTGTAAATAAAGTACGTTACATCGAGCCTGCCCTGGAATTGTGAGAAAACCGTCACACACAGTTACAGACACTATATTATGTCTGTACAGTTTGGAGGGTCACAGTTTGAAGACCACTGGTCTAGGGCTTTGATGGTCCTTTACTGCAGGACCTGTATAAAAGTAGAAAAAGGGAAGGACTGTGGCTTGAGCATTACCCCAGATAGCAGTGGGGGGGGGGGGGGGGGGATATTACTTCCCCTCCCTGCTGGTAGCAGGAGGGAGGTGCAGGCTCTATAGAGTGGCCGCTCACCTTAAGCGTATAGGAAATGTGCCGCTCACCTTAAGTGTATAGGAAATACGCATATCACCCCTCTATAGAGTGGCCGCTCACCTTAAGCATATAGAAAATACGCATATCACCCCGTGTAGGGGTATGGGATGAATGTGGATCCTGTGCAGCCCAAAGTCCAGGAGTACCAGCCAGTGTCCTGTAGATAACTTGGATATGGATGAAGAGAAAAAACCTCTGCCAGCAGGCGCTCAGAAGTCCATGGAAGATATCACACTTGAGTCACGTGGATAAAGTATAGGCAATTTTATTGATATACAGCAATGGCACGTTTCGGGGGTACACACTACCCCTTCTTCAGATTGACAAAGTACTAAGCTGGTAAAAATAAATATTGGGGTAAAAATCACAGAAGAATTGTGAGACAACCATCACACACACAGGTACAGACACTATATTATGAACTACACTAACTTTACAGCCCCTGTAGCACAGTCAAATAAAAAAAATTCCTGCAGTTCCTACAGCCCCTGTAGCATAGTCAAATAAAGAAAATTCCTGCAGTTATGAAGGCAATCACTTTATTGACATGCCAATCAAAAATACATAAGAATTTAATTCACATATATAGCTCATTTGGGGTGTGTGCATGCTGGGAGTTGTAGTTTAGCAACAGCTGGAGGGTCACAGTTTGAAGACCACTGGTCTAGTGCTTTAATGGTCCTTTGCTGCAGGACCTGTAAAAAAGTAGAAAAGGGGAAAGACCGAAGGACGGTGGCTTGTGTGTCACCCCAGATAGCAGTGGGGGGGGGGGGGGGGGGGGGAGATATTATTTCCCCTCCCTGCTGGTAGCAGGAGGGAGGTGCAGGCTCTATAGAGTGGCAGCTCACCTTAAGCATATAGGAAATACGCATATCACCCCGTATAGGGGTATGGGATGAATGTGGATCCTGTGCAGCCCACGGTCCAGGAGTACCAGCCGGTGTCCTGTAGATAACTTGGATTTGGATGAAGAGAAAAAACCTTTGCCAGCAGGCGCTCAGAAGTCCATGGAAGATATCACACTTGAGTCACGTGGATAAAGTATAGGCAATTTTATTGATGTACAGCAATGACACATTTCGGGGGTACACACTACCCCTTCTTCAGATTGACATAGTACTATGTCAATCTGAAGAAGGGGCAGTGTGTACCCCAAAACGCGTCATTGCTGTACATCAATAAAGTTGCCTATACTTTATCAACGTAACTCAAGTGTGATATCTTCCATGGACTTCTGAGCGCCTGCTGGCAGAGATTTTTTCCTCTTCATCCATATCCCACTTTACTGCAGGAAGCCTGTTCAGCTTTTGCATGCATCTGCCTACAGAAGTGAGGTGAAATACTCACAGACTGGTCACTGACATCACCTTTGAAGGGGTATTCCAGGATTTTTTTTTATTTGACTATGCTACAGGGGCTGTAAAGTTAGTGTAGTTCATAATATAGTGTCTGTACCTGTGTGTAATGGTTTTCTCACAATTCTTCTGTGATTTTCACCCCAATATTAATTTTTACCAGCATACAAAATGACTGTTGTCTCAGATTTTTCCCAGGCTGCAATGTGGCCGAGACCTGACTCACTAGTCAGCTGATGACAGGGAGCCTGTCTGCTTCAATGGGTGGAGGGATCGCTTGGTGGTAGAGAAATCAATCTGCAACTAATGCAACAGCTGTAGGCACCCTGATTAAAAACCACAGGTCATTTGAATGGATGCAGCTCATTTATGTTTCAATGGGTTTGGTGGCTGATGTGTGGGAGGGAAGAAAACTGAATTATGGGTTTGTAGGCAAAAGAAGAAAACTCAAAAATGAAATACCAGTTCACAAAAAGCTAGCCACAGTGTTATGGTTATCTCACAACATAGCCATTTAGCCCCAAGACAAGCGCAGATCCTTCCCAAGCATGTCCATTACTGTCTGGCAGGTACATACTAAAATCACTTTATGGTGGATAACCCCTTTAAGATGAGGGAGTAAGTACCTGAAAGGAAAGAGACTCACAAGGCATACAGTGTTACCAAGACCTCAGGATACGTCTGAAAATATTTGCTTAGGAACATCATGTTCTGTGTGCGTCAGGCCTGAGCTCCTGTAATGACTGGGGCTTCTCTGAACTGGAGAACCCTGTAACCCTGCACTCTTTTGGCCAACAATACTTTTTCTGTGCTCTTATGTGAGAGTGAATGTATACAAATGTAGTGTGGTACACGGAAGAACAGTCGCTATATACTGTATGTATGTGACTCTTCTCTGGAGACTTACAGATGTTGCATTGTTTTTACAGGGTACTTTTGATGTATTTTTATTGACAACGCCAGAAATTGATCCTAAAAATGAGGAAAAGTTGTACAGTGTACAACATCATATCTCCGTCATGCAGGGGTCAAGTCCTGGGGGAAAAAAAAAGTGCAGGAACTCGCCCAAGATTTCCACTCAAAAGCTAGTCCTGCAGGACTCCTGCTGCGGAAAAAGTGAAGGAACTCGCCCACGATTTCCACTCAAAAGCTAGTCCTCCAGGACTCCTGCTGTGGAAAAAGTGCAGGAACTCAGTTCCCATGCATTCCTCTTCAAGGAATATTCATGTCCCATACATATACATAAAGCTTTATCATTCTGTCCCAATATCTGCAGTCACCGGAATCCAGGACTGTCACAACAATATGTGGATTGTCGCGTGGACAGTACATGACATTGTGGCTCTCTTCCGGGTGTAGCGAGGCAGCAGAGAGCTCACCCCCGGCAGCATCTCACATCCTAGTAATGTGAAAGTGAAGACATTTGAATATTCCTCATGGGGCAGGCCGGGCAGGGAATAATGAGGAGGGAGGGAGCTCGGCAAGACAGCTTTCTGCCTCCAATGTGCACAACAGCGAATAGAAGACAAAACAGGCAAATCCTCCATTGACTCATTTCTTGTAACTATTTTAAAATGTAATTGATCTACTGGTTCATTTAAAACCTACTGAAGACATATATGATTTTTTTTAATTTTTTTTTTAAGATATAGCAATTTTTGTGTTCCTTGGATAGTGGAGCGCCTCTGACCATCTGGCGTTTGATGTGCCATATCGAAATTTTGTAGATCAGATAGAATTTATTTTTAATGTTATATATTATGACTTTTTAAATAATTCATACCCGCACAAGACGACAGATAATGCATAAATAGGGGCTGACTACAGTACCGGGGAGATTTATCTAAACATGTGCTGAGGAAAAGTTGATCAGTTGCCTGTGGCAACCAAACAGATCGCCTCTTTCATTTTTACAAAGGCCTCTGAAAAATAAAAGCAGCAATCTGTTTGGTCAACTTTTCCTCTGCACAGGATTTGCTAAATCTCCCCAGACAAGTATACAGGGAGGGAAGCGTTATATTAGGCCATGTTCACACAGCGGACTTTCCGAGCGGAATTCCGGAACTATTTAGCTGCAGCAGAGTCCTATTGATTTTAGAAGGATACTACTGCACTATGCACACGGCGTAATTTCCTAATTTCGGCAACCGCAGAAACAATAAACATGTTCTGCGGTTTCTGCTCGGAAATGCATTGTTGTCTACGGAGACGGCACATTTCCGAGCGGTCCTAGCGCCGGCAGAACATGCAGATGTAGCAGAATGTCTGCCCATATTTTCTGTCCGGACATTCCACAAATTTTTGCTGTGTGAACATAACCTTATAGGGATAGAAATAAGCCCTGTTCAGAAGTTGAACCATTCCACACAGACAATCCACAACAAATTTATAGAACAGTAATACAATAGGCATGCTTATGTTGTGGATTATCTATACAAACACTTACATTCGTATACATATAAGCCTATCGAGTATAGAATTTGGTACGCTTCAGATGGTTTCAGCAGTTTTGCCTATTGAAAATCACTTCAACATCAGCTTTTAAAAAAAATAGTTTGAAGTTTAGTCACTATATGGCGACAAACATCAGGCCATGTGTTGTTGATACAGCCAGTTTAGCATTGCATTTTATTCACAAAGTTAAAAAACTTTACAGACTGTGCGGGAGATTTAACAAAAGCTGTGCAGAGGAAAAGTGGCGCAGTTGCCCATTGCAATCAGAGTGATCCTTTCATTTTTCAGAGGCCTTTTCTAAGAAAGAAGCAATCTGATTGGTTGCTATGGGCAACTGCTCCACTTTTCCTCTGCACAGCTGTCACACAGTCTGTAATGTTTTTATCTTTGTGGATAAATAGGCCTGGGTAATAATATGCATCCTGTCTACTGCCATGCGCCTTATCATTTCTATGGAGATGTGAGCAGGACACATTTTTATCTGCAGGAATGGGTTCCTAAGTATTGTGCTCATACAAGTACCTCAATAAGTTTATTTAAAAAAAATTTTAAAACATAAAAATAAAAAAAATAAAATAGATAACATTACTAGTAGGTGACAACTAGATAGACAACATTAATTTTATTACAGGACGGAGACTTCACATTATGCATGCACACTTTCTTTTTACTAGATAGCAGCAAACAAATAGCTAATAATATATTACATAAAAAAATAAACTTGAAATAGCGTATACAAACATGCTATAACTGTAAGCACCAATCAGAGTATAGCACAGGTTATATAAGGTGTGACACTCCAGTCAACTTTCTCTTTCTTTGGTGCTTCAAACTAGATAAGTACACCTCCATAGTTCTTATTGTGGTGTCCCTTATTTTATATTTTATTGACTTATTTATTCTACTCTTTATTAATTTATTTCTTATTTATTTGTTTAATTCATTTCTTTAATGTATTATTATTCATCTATTTTTTAATCCATCCATTATTTTACCATACATTATTGATGTTTTTTAATGATCATTTCATTTTATTCCAATTTAGCATTCCTACAATATTTCTCATTATTTTAATTTCTCTTTATTCCTTTTTGTCCTGATTTCTTCTTTTTTCAATCCATTTATTTACAATATACACTTATTCTTTCCATAAACATGATTTATCTTTATCACCATATTCCTAGGTTTAATTTTACTTGATCTCTAATTTTCCCTCTTTTTGCCCTTCTCTAAACGTACATACATGTATATATTATATATATCTTTTTCTGCTGTGTAGCTCCTGGCCGGTCACATGTCCCACTTTGGCTTGCGCTCTTCATTGCGTATCTGTAATTATAATCCCTTTCCCGCCCCGCTTACCTCAGTGAGGTATCCTGTCACAGAACTGTATTCAGCTCCTCTGCGTGTCTCTCTTTGGAGCATCTCCTCCAGCTCCTGCTTCGGCTTTCCCTGCTGTCAATCACATCTCCTGCCTTCACCACAGCTCCTCTGTCAATCTCTGTCCGTAGTGCTGCTAGGTATTTATATTGTATCCACCCAGCTTTCCCAGGCTCCTGTTTCATTACCCACTGTAATAAAGATTTTCTCTTTTCTCCCTACCTCACTCTCTTACATCAATTCTAACACTACATATCAATTAATCATCATTAATTTCCCTTTTATATTTTTCATCAAATATTTTACTTCATCAATCAATTGATATACAGTATTATTTAATTTAAATAAATTCCTCATTATGCATATTATATATATATATATAGCATTCACTAATTAATTATTCAATTCATTATCAAATTTTTATTTATATTTTATTATGTCCTCTCAAGACATGGCTAACACTTCTAACCCTGACCATTTGAATAGTGACCAAATAAAAATCTTGGTTCAGGAGTCTGTTCAAGAAGCCGTTCATTCGGCAATTAATTCTATACAAGAGTCAATTTCACATTCAATGGTTCTTGCCATGTCTCACACCAATACTCAAAAATCTCCTCATGATGCTACTGCATGGACAATAACGACCCTACTTCCTCTAAATATGTCAAAAGTCAAAGAGGTCAAGACCTTGTGCATGGCTCTAATAAAAATTGTAGCCCATCTGCAGGTGTTTTAATATCACACCATGGACCCTCCGCAGGCCAATAGATCCTCCAAAAGAGTAAAATCTGACTCCTTTTTAGAATCAGATAGTGAATATTCCAGTATTCCATCTGACGAATCTGACTATGCTATTTCAGAACAAGAATTTTCTGATGAAAATGATGACATGATCATTAATGATGATATTCTAAAGATGTTATATTGGATGGCAATGGAGTACCATTTTTTGATCCGGCCCAAATACGTCATCCAAGATCTGGGGAATGGGTCCCTCAACCTCAGGTACTAATATTCACTAATTTGTGGATCAGAAGAAATCTTGACAAGGCGGCTAGAAGTAAACTCAGGGCCAAGTGCCCTAGACCATCCCTTCCATTACATGCTGCAGCTACAACCGATATAGACCCAATTCTAATTAAATATCTATTAAATTCTGGGATAATCCCCAAAAAAGGATTGGATAGATCCTTTAGAACCTTCCAAGACAAATTTCTTGACTTATTAGGTCCCTTGCCAAAAATGTTAGATATGGAAGAAATAGCTTCTTCAACTAGTACTCACATAGATGTGGACTTCCTGAAAGGATGGGCCCAAAGGGCCATATGTTTATTTGGCAATGTAAATTCAGCCGTCTGTTCAGAAAGGCGCTGTACAATCCTCATGAAACTTGACAATGAATTATCTCACTTAGCCCCTCAAGAATCAACATCTACTGATTATTGTTTGGAGAATCTTTTATTAAAGGAATTTCCAAATATGTGGGCCTGTTTTCCAGCTTGGATAAAGCCCAAGCATCTTTAAAAAAGGTTTTTGCCCCTAAGGTTTTTGGCAGGGCTGGGAGAGGACGGGGCCGCTTTCCCAGCCGTGCCTTCCAGAATAAATTTTCCCAAAGAGGCCCCACCCAATCAGACCGCTTCTCCATGCCCATTCCTCCCACACAACCCACACCTTTCTTCCCCTATAGGGGTAAACTGTGGAGGTCCAGAGGAAGATGCAGGTTTTCAAGATCAAGACCCTCAGGTATGTAACATACCCTCACTCATTCCATTAGGAGGGAGAATCCAATATTTTTTCCAAAATTGGAACATGCTGACAACAGACTCTTGGGTTCTGAACACCATATCAGGGTATCAAATATATTTTATTTACCCTCCAACACAACACCACCTTCCTCATCCTATCCATTTTTCCCTTCCAGACCAACAATTGATAGATCTGGAAATAGAGGAACTCATCTAAAAAAATGCAATTATATCTGTTCCCCTCCATTCTCAACGGTTTCTAAGCAATATTTTTCTAGTAAAGAAAAAAGTTGGCGGTCACAGACCAGTAATAAATTTAAGACTGTTGAACGATTTTGTAACACACCGCCACTTCAAAATGGAGGGCATTCATCTTTTGAGGGATATTCTATTACAAGGGGATTGGTTAGTGAAAATAGACCTCAAAGACGCCTATCTCACTGTTCCAATTCACCCTTCTTCCCAACCTTATCTCCACTTCCTCTGGAAAAAACAATTCACCTGCCTCCCATTCGGTCTTTCTTCAGCTCCTTAGTGCTTCACCAAACTATTGAAGCCGGTGGTTGCAGCTCTTAGTTCTCAGGGTGTTCGTCTAATCATTTATCTGGACGACATCCTTATCATGGCTTCTCGTTTCCCCGTCCAGACATCTATAATTTCTAGGTTTCATGATAGATACCAAATCGACTCTTTTGAGACTTCCCCCCAAGAAATTGAAACTTATCAAAAAAGAAATTCGAACCACCCTGAACAAAAATCTAACTTCTTTACGGATCATAGCTGATAGTAGGTCTGCTTTCAGCATCCATTCAGGCTATATTTCGGCACCCCTACATTACAGAGCTCTCCAAAGACTAAAAATCTGACATTTAAGAGAAGGCCTGGCTTAGGCTGGGTCCACACTACGTTTTGTCCCATACGGGAGCGCATACGGCAGGGGGGAGCTAAAAGCTCGCGCTCCCGTATGTTACCGTATGCGCTCCCGTATGTCATTCATTTCAATGAGCCGACCGGAGTGAAACGTTCGGTCCGGTCGCCTCATTTTTGCGCCGTATGCGCTTTTACAACCGGACCTAAAACCGTGGTTGACCACAGTTTTAGGTCCGGTTGTAAAAGCGCATACGGCGCAAAAATGAGCCGACCGGACCGAACGTTTCACTCCGGTCGGCTCATTGAAATGAATGACATACGGGAGCGCATACGGTGACATACGGGAGCGCGAGCTTTTAGCTCCCCCCTGCCGTATGCGCTCCCGTATGGGACAAAACGTAGCGTGGACCCAGCCTAATTCAGATGTAATTCCTCGTTCTCCAGAAGCCAGAAATAATTAATTTGTTGGCTCCAACACATTCAGGATTGGAACGGGAAAACTATTTTCAGTTCCAATCCGGATTTTATAGTGGAGTCCGATGCCAGTCTCTCCGGTTGGGGGACCCGTTGTCACCTTCAATCTACAGGAGGAAAATGGTCTACCTCAGAATTTCATCTCCATATAAATTGCCTGGAACTCCTCGCAGGATTTTTTACTTTGAAGAGTTTAATGAAAAACCAATCTCACTGTTGCGTCCTTCTATGCATGGACAATATTTCAGCAGTCCAACATGTCAACCGAATGGGCGGTACCAAGTCGAAAATACTTACCACTATTACAAAAAATCTTTGCCATTTCTGCCTGGAGAGGAATATGATCCAGGTTTATCCAATATCGTGGCTGATTGGAAACTGAATTCTTCTATTTTTCTACGCATCAATTCCCTCTGGGGTCTTCTTCATTGGACTTGTTCGCATCTTGATTGAACAAACAACTCCCAATATATTTCAGTTGGCGTCCAGATCACGAAGCTTCTGGAGTGGATGCCTTTCGTCAACCGTGGCCCAGAGAATTTCTTTATGCATTCCCTCCATTCTCCCTGATCCCCAGAGTTCTTCTTCAAACCTTCTTCCACAAGGCTTCCCTAATTTTGATAACTCCTTGGTGGCCAATGCAATCTTGGTTCCCTCAAATTCTAGGGATGTTAACAGATTTTCTGAGACTTCTTCCTTCTCATCCACATCTTCTTGTGGATCCTTCAGAGAATCCTCACCCTCTTGTTCTTTCCAACCAATTGAATCTTATGGCTTGGAGAATCTCCAGGTACCAAAAAGGCTTATAGAGCAGCCTGAGAATTATGGTTTCATTGGTGCTCACAACGGGATCTGGATCCCATTCATGCACCTTTAGCTCCTATTTTAAACTTCTTGTCTTCCTCTTTTGATGAAAGAAAAGCATACTGCACTATCAATCTATATCGATCCGCTATTTCCTTTTCTCATTCTCTCATTGATTCTGTTCCTGTTGGCAAACATCCATTGGTTTGCAAACTTTTAAAATGTATCAGATTTAGACACCCTCCTTTATCCAAATATCATTCTACCTGGGATGTCAATCTTCTCTTTAATCTTTTTTCTTCTTGGGAACTTTTTATCCTTTAAATTGACTTCTCTTCTATGTTTAATCCCTATTAAGAGAATTTCTGACGTTAAGGCCTTGGATATTTCCTATGGACAAGATCTCCCTAATGAAGTTACATTTTCTGTTTGCAGAAGTACTTAAGCTAATTTATCTTCAATTTTTTTGCCCCTCGTTTCCTCACCACTCATAATTATGTGTGGTACATTGTTTGAGATCCTATGAATCCAGAATTTCTTCTCTTAGAAGACTTTCTTCTTCCCAACTTCTTATTTCCTAGTGTAAACCTCACTTACCTGTTTCTTCCGCCACTCTGGCTTGATGGGTCAAACAATCCATGGCTTTGGCTGGCATTGAAATCTTCTTTTAGCGCTCATTCTACGAGAGGTGCCATGTCTACTAAATGATTCCAGTCCGGAGCTTCTCTCTCAGACATTCTGAAGGCTGCAAACTGGTTTCTGAATCAACTTTTAGAACATTTTAAACCTGATGTCATGTTTCTATGTCTATTTTATAGTACTTTTGTGTTTCTCTATTTTATATCTGTATGGTTTATGCTTACTTTAAGCTTTAAACTTGCATAACGTGAAGTCTCCGTTCTGTAATAAAATTGGAGATTTTTCTAGTCCTAATGACAGAAAATATGGATTTTTTTAAGGACAGGAGACAAACATTATCCCTCCCATTGTCCCTTCCCTTTAACTTATGTTACTTGTATATTTTTGTTTCTAGCATACTGAGATTCCATGGCTGACATTTTTGTCTTCTCATCGACTTTCTTCATTTGGATACTTCTGCAATACAGCTTTGAGAAGAATCCTTCTTCACAAGCTGATCCACGTCCTTCTTTCCTGTTTTATTAGACTTTTGGCTTTCATGTTTACCAATTTTACATGGGACTTATAATTCTTGTTTTATCCTCTCACCATCAAAGAAAGAGGAAGTTGACTGGAGTGTCACACCTTATATAACCTGTGCTATACTCTGATTGGTGCTTACAGTTATAGCATGTTTGTATATGCTATTTCAAGTTTATTTTTTCTGTAATTTATTAATTATATGATTGCTGCTATCCAGTAAAAAGAAAGAGTGCATGCATAATGTGAAGTCTCCGGACCTTGATGAAATCCATTTTCCATCATTAGGACTAGGAAAATCTCCAATTTAGTACAGCGTGTCCCAACCAGGGTTTCACCAGCTGTTGCAAAACTACAATTCCCAGCTGGCTGGGAGTTGTAGTTTTGCAACAGCTGGAGCACCCTGGTTGGGAAACGCTGTTTTTAGTGTCTTATTACTCCCTTTTACCTCTTTTATCATTTTCAGGAGTAATTGTTGCCAGATTGCAGTTTTCTGAATATGCTGCACCACACCTAATGTCACAGATGTCAGATTCATGACGTAATGGAGAAATATTAAAAATAACTGAATCTGTAAACACACCCAGACAATAACTATGGAAACTGCAGAAGGAATATGGAATTTCCACACCTTTTTAGTGTAACATGTGGCCCCAATTGTAGTTGCACACCTCTGCAGATGGATTCTGCGGAACATTCTTAGCTTTTGCCATTACATACTTGTCCTGAAGATCTGAATAATAACATTAGAGATGAGCGAACTTACAGTAAATTCGATTCGTCACGAACTTCTCGGCTCGGCAGTTGATAACTTTTCCTGCGTAAATTAGTTCAGCCTTCAGGTGCTCCCGTGGGCTGGAAAAGGTGGATACATTCCTAGGAAAGAGTCTCCTAGGACTGTATCCACCTTTTCCAGCCCACGGGAGCACCTGAAAGCTGAACTAATTTATGCAGGAAAAGTCATCAACTGCCGAGCCGAGAAGTTCGTGACAAATCGAATTTACGGTAAGTTCGCTCATCTCTAAATAACATGGAATACAAAAGAAATATAACTTTTTTTTTTTTAGTAGGAGGGACTTTTTTTTTTCTTTTGCTGGACGTTATCCCTTTTACTGTGAACCTTTTTGTCACCATAATGACCTGCAAAACCGGGTGGCATACATAACCTACATAACTCTAAACACGGCAGTACCAATTAGGTTTATTTTTTATGTGATTAAAGGAGAAATGAAGTATTCTAATATACAGTTGTATGCATAATTTTAGGCACCCCTGACAATTTCTATTATTTTTTTATTTTTGAAATAATTGGGTGTTTGGATCAGCTAGTTTATTTTGAGCAATCAAATATCTAAAAGACGCAGTAATTGAAGTGAAATGAGGTTTATTGGATGAACAGAAAATGTTATTTGAGTTATTTGGTCATAATAAGTGCACAATTTTGAGCAGTATGCATGGCGTCAAAAGAACACAGCGTTCCAAGATAAACACTTGTACCCACAGTTAAATTGGGTGGAGGTTCCATCATGCTGTTGGGCCTTTGCTAGTCCTGGTAGACTTTTTAGGCCATATTTACAAGTCCGGAATTTCACATTGGAATTCCAACTGAGATTCTGGAGCAGCAGAATCCCATTGTATTCAATAGGATACTGCTGCGTGCTGTGCACATGACGGAATTTCCACACCAGATGTTTCCTTTTCTGTGTCCGCAAAAAGAATGAACCTTTTCTTTCTGCCGACTCCACACAGAATGCATAGCCTTCTATGATTTTTTCATGCGGATATTCCAGATGTGTGAACATAGCCTTAAAGTTGAGGGTCGCATAGATTCCATTCAGAAGATACTTGAGAATAGTGGAGAGTGGAAATTACACCGGGGCTGGACAATGACCCAAAATACTGCTTATAATCTACTCAATGTTGGTGTGAGGAAGTATAAAATTTACCCACTTGCTTGGTATATTTCTTTACACAGTTTTTCCAAATTTACCAAAAGGTGCACAGACTTGATAAATTGTGCAGTTATAAAAACCAGTGAGCTGCAAAGCTAGGTTTAAGCTTTGTGCTCTGGCATCTGACACCTTTGTATGTGCCCTATTAAGAGGTAAATACAGCTCCACTGCAAAAAGTGGTGTACGGTGCACCAAACTGTAGACAACTTTGAAAGATGTTCTACAGAAAAGATCGGGAAAAAAATTGCACTAAAAATGCCGTTATGCAAAATTTGCAGTGACATTTAGAACATTAAAGTGGTGTAAAGTCTCAAAAAACACACTACCTTCGTGTATTGCTCTTAGTGAAGATCTCCCGCAGTCCTTCTTGCATGCTACAATACCTGACCTTCATGTAAGATTTTGGATCTCACAGGGCATTACATACCTCAAAGATCTATACTCCGACCATACCCTGAATACATTCCAAACGATATGTAGCACTTACCACCTCTGTTCCACAGACTTTTACAAATACTTGCAGATCCGTCATTCCCTGCACGAATTACACTTATCAAATGACCCTTTGAACTACTCAGTCATACGACTGTTAGTTTTTCCAATTAAAGGCCTAAAACCTCGGTATAATCATCTATTGAGGTCTAATTCCTTCACTAAGTCTTATCCGTTGAGACATTGGGAAAGAGAGTTGGGTCTAGAATTTTTCACGGAGGATTGGCAATGGGCATTTAAGACTGTGCACGCCTCTTTTCAATGCCCCTCCCACATAGAATCAGCATTTAATACTATGCTGCGCTGGTATTACACTCCAGATAAATTGTCGGTCATATACACGGGCACCTCTCACCTCTGTTGGCGAGGCTGTGGCTCATGTGGCTCCCTTAATCCTATCTTATGGATGTATCAGATGATTAGACCCTTCTGGACTTCCTGCCAAACCTTACTGCATGACCTATTGGGTTGCGACCTCCCCTGGTTACCGAATTCTGTTTTACTATTCATCCACCTGCTCACACTCCCACAGCACCTGAGAGACCTTTATTGGATAGTGTGCCACCGATGTCCCTACTTCAGACCACCTAATAGCCAAGATCAACACGACCTACTCTTTAAAAAAAAAATGATGGCACTGGGAGCTGGACGTTACCAATTTTTTTCAAAACCGTTGGCAATGTTGGATACAATCAGAGTACTGTAAAGATATATAAACCCTTTTCTTGCTACCCACTCTTGTTAGGTACCTACTCACACTCACATTATCTTCTCTCGCTCACCTCCACTTCTATCCATTCACATTTTGTTATCGATTTTTCAACTGAACAACTTTTTACATCGCTTTTACCTCCAAACAGGAGAAATGACAACTTTGACACTGGCTTTGCCTTTAGGACGTATGCTGTAAGCTCAGCACTGTGATGTTACACATTGTTATAATGTAATCCTCTCTCTTTTTTGGGATACTACCACCAGATGTAACCTCATGACTAAAACAGGACCTGAATCTGCTTTGTATTGCCTAATATCTATGCTTTACATGCTTGTATCCCCCCTGTTATTACTTGAAAAACTTCAATAAAAACAATTTAAAAAACAAAAGGTGGTGTAAATTCAATGGTAAATGTCCCCCAATGTTCTGAAATGGCCATCCCAACCCCAATGTTTTTTTTTTTTTTTTAAATCCTTTGGCAAGGTTCACTCCGGGCAGAGATTCCAAATGCGCCCTCATAGACTGTATTTTGCCAAAATCATCAATGATCAAAATTTCGGCTGTTGAAATGCCATAGTCACCAATAGGAATTTGCTGCAATAGAATCTCCAAGTGTATTTTCTAAGTGCATTTACACTGGGAAATTTTGTAGTGTGAAGCTAGCCTTAAAAGGGGGGAAAAATTCATATCAACTGGTTCCAGAAAGTTAAACAGATTTGTAAATGACTTCTATAAAAAATTAATAAAAATCTTAATTCTTTCAGTACGTATTAGCTGCTGTATGCTCCAGAGGAAGTTGTGTAGTTCTTTTCAGTCTGACCACAGTGCTCTCTGCTGACACCTCTGTCCATTTTAGGAACTGTCCAGAGTAGAAGCAAATCCCATTAGCAAACCTATCCTGCTCTGGACAGTTCCTGACATTGACCACAGTGCTCTCTGTAGACACCTCTCTCAGACTGAAAAGAACTACACAACTTCATCTGTAGTATACAGCAGCTGATAAGTACTGGAAGGATTAAGATTTTTTTTTTATAGAAGTAATTTAAAAATCTATTTAACTAGAACCAGAACCAGTTGATATGAAAAAAAATAAAATTTCCACCGGCGTACCCTTTACACCATGATTTTATTTAATTGCATTTCATGACTACTGTATACCAGCTGAGATGCCTTAAAAGGCTGTCCATGCATGGTGGGAGTTGTAGTTTTGTCACAGCTGAAGGCACCCTGGTTGAGAAGCAGTAAACAAGAGGAATAAACCCAGACTGCGTGAAGGGTGCAGTATACTACTTAGATAAGATTTCATAAGATAAGTCCTCTTGGATCCTTATACAGAACCTAAACAGTCCTCATATCCTTATACAGAACCTAAAAACAGTCCTCATATCCTTATACAGAACCTAAACAGTCCTCTTATATCCTTATAAAAGAAACTAAACAGTCCTCTTAGATCCTTATACAGAACCTAAACAGCCCTCTTATATCCTTAACCTAAACAGTCCTCTTGGATCCTTATACAGAACCTAAACAGCCCTCTTATATCCTTATACAGAACCTAAACAGCCCTCTTATATCCTTAACCTAAACAATCCTCTTGGATCCTTATACAGAACATAAACAGCCCTCTTATATCCTTATACAGAACCTAAACAGCCCTCTTATATCCTTAACCTAAACAGTCCTCTTGGATCCTTATACAGAACATAAACAGTCCTCTTGGATTCTTATACAGAACATAAACAGCCCTCTTATATCCTTATACAGAACCTAAACAGCCCTCTTATATCCTTATACAGAACCTAAACAGCCCTCTTATATCCTTATACAGAACCTAAACAGTCTTCATTGATCCCTATACAGTCCTCTTAAAATTCCTACACAGAACCTAAACAGCCCTCTTATATCCTTAACCTAAACAATCCTCTTGGATCCTTATACAGAACCTAAACAGCCCTCTTATATCCTTATACAGAACCTAAACAGCCCTCTTATATCCTTATACAGAACCTAAACAGCCCTCTTATATCCTTATACAGAACCTAAACAGCCCTCTTATATCCTTAACCTAAACAATCCTCTTGGATCCTTATACAGAACATAAACAGTCCTCTTGGATCCTTATACAGAACATAAACAGTCCTCTTGGATTCTTATACAGAACATAAACAGCCCTCTTATATCCTTATACAGAACCTAAACAGCCCTCTTATATCCTTAACCTAAACAATCCTCTTGGATCCTTATACAGAACATAAACAGCCCTCTTATATCCTTATACAGAACCTAAACAGCCCTCTTATATCCTTATACAGAACCTAAACAGCCCTCTTATATCCTTATACAGAACCTAAACAGTCTTCATTGATCCCTATACAGTCCTCTTAAAATCCCTACACAGAACCTAAACAGTCCTCTTAGATCCTTATACAGAACTTAAAGGGGTACTCCGGTGGAAAAACTATTTTTTTTTTCTTTTTTTAAATCAACTGGTGCCAGAAAGTTAAACATATTTGTAAATTACTTCTATTATAAAAATCTTAATCCTTCCTGTATTTATTAGCTGCTGAATACTACAGAGGAAATTCTTTTCTTTTTGGAATGCTCTCTGATGACATCATGAACACACTGCTCTCTGCTGATGTTATTAGAATAATAAGTCTTTATTTATTTATTGTTGTCCTTAGTGGGATTTGAACCCAAGGCTCCAGCACTACAAGGCAGCAGTGCTAACCACTGAGCCACCATGCTGCCCTTAGCATACATCTGCTATGCATGGTTGCTAAAATGGACAGAGATGTCAGCAGAGAGCACTGTGCTCGTGAGGTCATCAGTGTTCCAAAAAGAAAGGAATTTCCTCTTTAGCATTCAGCAGCTAATAAATACTGGAAGGATTAAGATTTTTTTAATAGAAGTAATTTACAAATATGTTTAACTTTCTGGCACCAGATGACAAAAAAAAAAAAAAAAGGGGAAAAAAAAATAGTTTTTCCACCGTAGTACCCCTTTAAACAGTCCTCTTGGATCCTTATCCAGAACTTAAACAGTCCTCTTAGATCCTTTTATACAGAACCTAAACAGTCCTCTTGGATCCTTTTATACAGAACCTAAACAGTCCTCTTGGATCCTTTTATACAGAACCTAAACAGTCCTCTTGGATCCTTCTACAGAACCTAAACAGTCCTCTTGGATCCTTCTACAGAACCTAAACAGTCCTCGTCGATCCTTTTATACAGAACCGTTGTTGATCTTTTCCTTTCAGGACTAAGATGTTAGTGCCGCAGATCTCTCCATCTTCCTAATTAACAGGAAGCTGTAACACTGTTCTCGTCTGTCATGTAGAGCTATGACCTCCCTATAAAAAGTGAGATTATATTAGACTCACCATCTCTACAGAGTCACAGGCCGCTTGTTGTCTTGTGTTTGGCCACCACACGTTATTTTATCTCTATCTGATACTGCAGGGAGAAAGTAAGGGTCTGCAGTATTTCAAGTCTTTTCCTAATTCTGTTTATGCCACCTAAAATAAATGAGAAGGCTACAACTTTAGGACGTATAAAAAGAGAATAGTTTATTTTAATGCTATGTTAGAGAACTTGAATTGGGCTCCGTTTCCAATGTTTAGTTTGCTATCTACAACCAGCAAGCAAACACATTTTATTGCAATTTTATATCCTAGACAAGTTTTTCAATGTATAACAAATATTAAGAGGTGGGCCCTGTAAATTACTTCTATTAAAAAATATTAATCCTCCCAGTACTTATCAGCTGCTGTTTACTACAGAGAATTTCCATTCTGTCTGTCCACAGTGTTCTCTGCTGACACCTCTGTCCATGTCAGGAGCTGTCCAGAGCAAGAGAGGTTTAAGAGGATTTGCTCACGCTCTGGACAGTTGCTGACACAGCCAGAGGTGTCAGCAAAGAGCACTGTGGACAGACAGAAAAACTCAAAAAGAAAAGAACGTCCTCTGTAGCATACAGCAGCTGATAAGTACTGGAAGGAATAAGATTTTTTTAAATACAAGTAATTTACAAATCTGTAACTTTCTGGCACCAGTTGATTTCAAATAAATTGTTTTCCACTGGAGTACCCCTTTAAGTTATGAGCCATCCTGTGCAGATGTCTCTTTGGCATCACCGGTATGCTGGTATCCACCAGAAGCTATTTTCCTCAATTATGTAGGTGCCGTCAGTAGATCATTTCGCCTATGTCCCCCTCCAGTAGATAGTTTTCCTCGAACCTGCAGCTACTAGAGTCCAGGAGTGTCTTTTCCTTTAAGATACATGTTGATCAATGACCTCACTCATTGTGTGCCCTGTGTCCCAAAGGAAGAGACACTCGGGCAGTGTAAATGAGACAGTTAAAATGTCATATGTAAGTGGTGCAGCTGCAGCATTGCAGGCCCTGGCACCCAGCAAATTGATGCCTGAGGCAAGTCACTCATCTCACCTCATGGCAGATGCATCCTGTATGGACTGTTCCACCCTTGACTAGGGCTGGGTAATGCACCATGTGCAGTCACAATCGCGTTAGATCTGTGGTCAATTTACATATTTACGCCATTGGCCACTGCATGGTTTCCCCTACATGCAGCAGTTGCAATATAGGGCCAGCCCATGTGGCAAAGCCAACCCCCTTCAAGTGTGCGTAAGGGTTGTAAAATATCATCTCTATCTCTATATAGTACAGAACAAAAGTTTGGACACACCTCATTTAGAGTTTTCTTTATTTTCATGACTATGAAAATTGTAGATTCACACTGAAGGCATCAAAACTATGAATTAACACATGCGGAATTAAATACATAACAAAAAAGTGTGAAAATATGTCATATTCTAGGTTCTAGCCACCTTTTGCTTTGATTACTGCTTTGCGCACTCTTGGCATTCTCTTGTTGAGATTCAAGAGGTAGTCACCTGAAATGGTCTTCTAACAGTCTTGAAGAAGTTCCCAGAGAGGCTTAGCCCTTGTTGGCCCTTTTTGCCTTCACTCTGCGGTCCAGCTCACCCCAAACCATCTCGATTGGGTTCAGGTCCGGTGACTGTGGAGGCCAGGTCATCTGGCGCCGCACCCCATCACTCTCCTTCTTGGTCAAATAGCCCTTACACAGCCTGGAGGTGTGTTTGGGGTCATCGTCCTGTTGAAAAATAAATGATGGTCGAACTAAACACAAACCGGATGGAATAGCATGCCGCTGCAAGATGCTGTGGTAGCCATGCTGGTTCAGTATGCCTTCAATTTTGAATAAATCCCCAACAGTGTCACCAGCAAAGCACCCCCACCCCATCACACCTCCTCCTCCACACCAGCACACCTGTGAAGTGAAAACCATTTCAGGTGACTACCTCTTGAATCTCAACAAGAGAATGCCAAGAGTGTGCAAAGCAGTAATGAAAGCAAAAGGTGGCTACTTTGAAGAACCTAGAATATGACATATTTTCAGTTGTTTCACACTTTTTTGTTATGTCTATAATTCCACATGTGTTAATTCATAGTTTTGATGCCTTCAACGTGAATCTACAATTTTCATAGTCATGAAGATAAAGAAAACTCTGCGTCCAAACTTTTGGTCTGTAATATAAATATTATATATACATACATATATATACATATATATATATATATATATATATATATATATATATATATATCTCAACAGGAGATTCTTTGGAGATATATAAATATATATAAATATATATATATATAAATATATATAAATATATAAAAAATTATTGTGCTGGGACAACCCATTTAACCATTTCGCTCAAGCATAGAATTGTCTCACTCCTGTGAAGTATGCAGAAAAATGTCTCAACTTCTAAAATGTCTCATAATAATATTAATCATTTTATTTATATAGCGCCTAGAGATTCCGCAGCGCTTACAATTATGGGGTACAAACAAAGACAAATCATAAGCGACATTCCTTATAACATCACACTTTAGTGTCAGCAAATGGTTTCCCGGACATTTTTATGTTGTTTTGGTTCTGATGGCAACAAACTCCAAGAAAGAAAATCAGACACAAGGTTAGATTTGTCCTTTAATTGTTCCCAATTCAGGACGGTATTGCACATTACCAGGGTATATCTTTTATTACACTACTAAATATTTTATTTATTGCTTCTAAATATAGATTGGGCTTTCTTCTTAAATAGGGACTATAGAGAGCACAGACAACTACAATACTGACAGTGGAGACCACAGAGTTCAGATCAGCTAGTAACCAGCCGTCTGTGTAATTATATACTGTACATCATACGTAAAAAGTATGTACATAGACGGCCTCAGTGATCCAGGATCCGCAGGTTTCCAGACACTATTTTGTTTTCTAAAACGGCTCCAGGGGGGATGTCAATCCGGTCACCATGGTTTGCAATGATAATCACTGTGCCCTGAGAGAAGAAGAAATTAAAAGTTTATTGTACATGTTCCCACAGTCTCTAGATCAGTGTTTCCCAACCAGGGTGCCTCCAGCTGTGGCCAAACTACAACTCCCAGCATGCCTGGACAGCCTTTGGCTGTCTGGGCATGCTGGGAGTTGTAGTTTGGCCACAGCTGGAGGCACCCTGGTTGGGAAACACTGATCTAGATCTTTGTCCATATGGGCTCCATTCTATTATAAATCTTCTTATAATGCATGAGATTAAGTCCATCAGAGCCCACAGCATCACATCTATCAGTGAAAAGCCAATAGTCCTAACAAGATAAAGCTTTATTAGTGTTCTAAGTCTTTGGAAAGTGGCCATAACAACAGATGGCAGCAGTCTAGGGACATGGTTAGGACAAACCACCGTGCTGGCAAGACTGTAAAGCCAGTGTTTCCCAACCAGGGTGCCTCCAGCTGTGGCCAAACTACAACGCCCAGCATGCCCGGACAGCTTTTCATGCTGGGAGTTGTGGTTTGGCCACAGCTGTAGGCACCCTGGTTGGGAAACACTGCTGTAAGCACTAAAGTTGCCATATACCCCTAGTATAAACTTGCCTTCATGGAACATATTGGATAAAATTTCTAGCAATTGTCAAATGCTATGGAAAATGGAACAGATAAGTTTGAAATTATGAAGATCAGAGAAACAAACTCAAGACTGAAATGTATCACAAATACAATAAACTGCACCATGTACAGCGCAGCACTGCAGATTAACGCAACCCAGTGCTGACATCCCTACACCAGACTTTGTCTAATACTCTGGAGAACAAGTATTACACATACAGAGTATTACACGTTCTTACACCAACATTTTCCCTCCGAAACACTCCCTTAGGGTCTATTCACACGTAAAGTGTTCTGCGCAGATTTGCGCAATTTACATTGAAATCTGCAGCAGAAAATCCTGCGCATCAAATCTGCACAGGATACTGTACGTGTGAATAGACCATTAAACATCAATATAATCAATCGTAAGTAATAAATCAGCAGCAGATTTATTTAGTCTTGTAGATGTCTTATTGCTTTCCAAGTGTTCTGATACCTCAAAGTTGACTTGAACAAAGCTTTAAAGGGGTTATCGAGTTATTAAGAACATATTCCCTATCCACAGGATCTCCCAGGATTGCTGGCAGTCAGATTTATGTGACCCCCCCCCCCTGCGATATCTAGATTGGCCCCCAGCTTCCAAGATATACTTGCCTCGGTAGTGACGGACAGCACAGCTAATCAACAGCTGCAGCGATGTCCCCGATATTGGTGATCGACTGAGCGGCCCGTCACTGCTAAGACAAGTATGTCTTGGAACGTGGGGTCTGGAGCATTTCGGGGGGGGGGGGGGGGGTCAGGCCTGTTCCACTGTTTCAGGAAATTTAGGGGGGTCCTAGAGGTGGGGTCACACAATTATTCCCTATCATGTGGGCCAGAGTGTCAGCAGGAAAGTCTGTACCAGTTCTGGAGAAGGTGGGGGGTCCCAAAGGATGGATCCCCTGCGCTCAGACATGCCCTATCCTGCAGCCAGAGCATTAAGAGGGGAGAATCGGGCCCAATAACAATTGC